>NC_143051.1:41672500-41767500 GCF_057628025.1 Oncorhynchus mykiss | reverse complement strand
CACCTGGTCACCCAAAAGACCCGTGTGCACCTGGTCACCCAAAGGCCGGCGTGCACCTGGTCACCCAAAAGACCCGTGTGCACCTGGTCACCCAAAGGCCGGCGTGCACCTGGTCACCCAAAAGACCCGTGTGCACCTGGTCACCCAAAGGCCGGCGTGCACCTGGTCACCCAAAAGACCCGTGTGCACCTGGTCACCCAAAGGCCGGCGTGCACCTGGTCACCCAAAAGACCCGTGTGCACCTGGTCACCCAAAAGACCCGTGTGCACCTGGTCACCCAAAAGACCCGTGTGCACCTGGTCACCCAAAAGACCCGTGTGCACCTGGTCACCCAAAAGACCCGTGTGCACCTGGTCACCCAAAAGACCCGTGTGCACCTGGTCACCCAAAAGACCCGTGTGCACCTGGTCACCCAAAAGACCCGTGTGCACCTGGTCACCCAAAAGACCCGTGTGCACCTGGTCACCCAAAAGACCCGTGTGCACCTGGTCACCCAAAAATTATAAAACTGTTTTAAATATTTTTACCCGTCATTCTATTGATATAGCCCGCTAGGGGAGTGCCCCACTACGGCCCTGTCTCGGTCGGGGCCGTCCTTGGTGCTTTATGGGCACTTTAAGAAATTGCGATGGATGCAGATTGCTATTAATCCCATGTGCACCTGGTCACCCAAAAGACCCGTGTGCACCTGGTCACCCAAAAGACCCGTGTGCACCTGGTCACCCAAAAATTATAAAACTGTTTTAAATATTTTTACCCGTCATTCTATTGATATAGCCCGCTAGGGGAGTGCCCCACTACGGCCCTGTCTCGGTCGGGGCCGTCCTTGGTGCTTTATGGGCACTTTAAGAAATTGCGATGGATGCAGATTGCTATTAATCCCATGTGCACCTGGTCACCCAAAAGACCCGTGTGCACCTGGTCACCCAAAAGACCCGTGTGCACCTGGTCACCCAAAAATTATAAAACTGTTTTAAATATTTTTACCCGTCATTCTATTGATATAGCCCGCTAGGGGAGTGCCCCACTACGGCCCTGTCTCGGTCGGGGCCGTCCTTGGTGCTTTATGGGCACTTTAAGAAATTGCGATGGATGCAGATTGCTATTAATCACATGTGCACCTGGTCACCCAAACGGCCCATGTGCACCTGGTCACCCAAAATTTATAAAACGGTTTTAAATATTTTTACCCGTCATTCTATTGCTATAGCCCGCTAGGGGAGTGCCCCACTACGGCCCTGTCTCGGTCGGGGCCGTCCTTGGTGCTTTATGGGCACTTTAAGAAATTGCGATGGATGCAGATTGCTATTAATCCCATGTGCACCTGGTCACCCAAAAGACCCGTGTGCACCTGGTCACCCAAAAGACCCGTGTGCACCTGGTCACCCAAAAATTATAAAACTGTTTTAAATATTTTTACCCGTCATTCTATTGATATAGCCCGCTAGGGGAGTGCCCCACTACGGCCCTGTCTCGGTCGGGGCCGTCCTTGGTGCTTTATGGGCACTTTAAGAAATTGCGATGGATGCAGATTGCTATTAATCCCATGTGCACCTGGTCACCCAAAAGACCCGTGTGCACCTGGTCACCCAAAAGACCCGTGTGCACCTGGTCACCCAAAAATTATAAAACTGTTTTAAATATTTTTACCCGTCATTCTATTGATATAGCCCGCTAGGGGAGTGCCCCACTACGGCCCTGTCTCGGTCGGGGCCGTCCTTG
Source organism: Oncorhynchus mykiss (assembly GCF_057628025.1). Lineage (NCBI taxonomy): Eukaryota > Metazoa > Chordata > Actinopteri > Salmoniformes > Salmonidae > Oncorhynchus > Oncorhynchus mykiss. The sequence continues at coordinate 41,765,778 of NC_143051.1, read as the reverse complement.
GTGCTTTATGGGCACTTTAAGAAATTGCGATGGATGCAGATTGCTATTAATCACATGTGCACCTGGTCACCCAAACGGCCCATGTGCACCTGGTCACCCAAAATTTATAAAACGGTTTTAAATATTTTTACCCGTCATTCTATTGCTATAGCCCGCTAGGGGAGTGCCCCACTACGGCCCTGTCTCGGTCGGGGCCGTCCTTGGTGCTTTATGGGCACTTTAAGAAATTGCGATGGATGCAGATTGCTATTAATCCCATGTGCACCTGGTCACCCAAAAGACCCGTGTGCACCTGGTCACCCAAAAGACCCGTGTGCACCTGGTCACCCAAAAATTATAAAACTGTTTTAAATATTTTTACCCGTCATTCTATTGATATAGCCCGCTAGGGGAGTGCCCCACTACGGCCCTGTCTCGGTCGGGGCCGTCCTTGGTGCTTTATGGGCACTTTAAGAAATTGCGATGGATGCAGATTGCTATTAATCCCATGTGCACCTGGTCACCCAAAAGACCCGTGTGCACCTGGTCACCCAAAAGACCCGTGTGCACCTGGTCACCCAAAAATTATAAAACTGTTTTAAATATTTTTACCCGTCATTCTATTGATATAGCCCGCTAGGGGAGTGCCCCACTACGGCCCTGTCTCGGTCGGGGCCGTCCTTGGTGCTTTATGGGCACTTTAAGAAATTGCGATGGATGCAGATTGCTATTAATCCCATGTGCACCTGGTCACCCAAAAGACCCGTGTGCACCTGGTCACCCAAAAGACCCGTGTGCACCTGGTCACCCAAAAATTATAAAACTGTTTTAAATATTTTTACCCGTCATTCTATTGATATAGCCCGCTAGGGGAGTGCCCCACTACGGCCCTGTCTCGGTCGGGGCCGTCCTTGGTGCTTTATGGGCACTTTAAGAAATTGCGATGGATGCAGATTGCTATTAATCACATGTGCACCTGGTCACCCAAACGGCCCATGTGCACCTGGTCACCCAAAATTTATAAAACGGTTTTAAATATTTTTACCCGTCATTCTATTGCTATAGCCCGCTAGGGGAGTGCCCCACTACGGCCCTGTCTCGGTCGGGGCCGTCCTTGGTGCTTTATGGGCACTTTAAGAAATTGCGATGGATGCAGATTGCTATTAATCCCATGTGCACCTGGTCACCCAAAAGACCCGTGTGCACCTGGTCACCCAAAAGACCCGTGTGCACCTGGTCACCCAAAAATTATAAAACTGTTTTAAATATTTTTACCCGTCATTCTATTGATATAGCCCGCTAGGGGAGTGCCCCACTACGGCCCTGTCTCGGTCGGGGCCGTCCTTGGTGCTTTATGGGCACTTTAAGAAATTGCGATGGATGCAGATTGCTATTAATCCCATGTGCACCTGGTCACCCAAAAGACCCGTGTGCACCTGGTCACCCAAAAGACCCGTGTGCACCTGGTCACCCAAAAATTATAAAACTGTTTTAAATATTTTTACCCGTCATTCTATTGATATAGCCCGCTAGGGGAGTGCCCCACTACGGCCCTGTCTCGGTCGGGGCCGTCCTTGGTGCTTTATGGGCACTTTAAGAAATTGCGATGGATGCAGATTGCTATTAATCACATGTGCACCTGGTCACCCAAACGGCCCATGTGCACCTGGTCACCCAAAATTTATAAAACGGTTTTAAATATTTTTACCCGTCATTCTATTGCTATAGCCCGCTAGGGGAGTGCCCCACTACGGCCCTGTCTCGGTCGGGGCCGTCCTTGGTGCTTTATGGGCACTTTAAGAAATTGCGATGGATGCAGATTGCTATTAATCCCATGTGCACCTGGTCACCCAAAAGACCCGTGTGCACCTGGTCACCCAAAAGACCCGTGTGCACCTGGTCACCCAAAAATTATAAAACTGTTTTAAATATTTTTACCCGTCATTCTATTGATATAGCCCGCTAGGGGAGTGCCCCACTACGGCCCTGTCTCGGTCGGGGCCGTCCTTGGTGCTTTATGGGCACTTTAAGAAATTGCGATGGATGCAGATTGCTATTAATCCCATGTGCACCTGGTCACCCAAAAGACCCGTGTGCACCTGGTCACCCAAAAGACCCGTGTGCACCTGGTCACCCAAAAATTATAAAACTGTTTTAAATATTTTTACCCGTCATTCTATTGATATAGCCCGCTAGGGGAGTGCCCCACTACGGCCCTGTCTCGGTCGGGGCCGTCCTTGGTGCTTTATGGGCACTTTAAGAAATTGCGATGGATGCAGATTGCTATTAATCACATGTGCACCTGGTCACCCAAACGGCCCATGTGCACCTGGTCACCCAAAATTTATAAAACGGTTTTAAATATTTTTACCCGTCATTCTATTGCTATAGCCCGCTAGGGGAGTGCCCCACTACGGCCCTGTCTCGGTCGGGGCCGTCCTTGGTGCTTTATGGGCACTTTAAGAAATTGCGATGGATGCAGATTGCTATTAATCCCATGTGCACCTGGTCACCCAAAAGACCCGTGTGCACCTGGTCACCCAAAAGACCCGTGTGCACCTGGTCACCCAAAAATTATAAAACTGTTTTAAATATTTTTACCCGTCATTCTATTGATATAGCCCGCTAGGGGAGTGCCCCACTACGGCCCTGTCTCGGTCGGGGCCGTCCTTGGTGCTTTATGGGCACTTTAAGAAATTGCGATGGATGCAGATTGCTATTAATCCCATGTGCACCTGGTCACCCAAAAGACCCGTGTGCACCTGGTCACCCAAAAGACCCGTGTGCACCTGGTCACCCAAAAATTATAAAACTGTTTTAAATATTTTTACCCGTCATTCTATTGATATAGCCCGCTAGGGGAGTGCCCCACTACGGCCCTGTCTCGGTCGGGGCCGTCCTTGGTGCTTTATGGGCACTTTAAGAAATTGCGATGGATGCAGATTGCTATTAATCCCATGTGCACCTGGTCACCCAAAAGACCCGTGTGCACCTGGTCACCCAAAAGACCCGTGTGCACCTGGTCACCCAAAAAATATAAAACTGTTTTAAATATTTTTACCCGTCATTCTATTGATATAGCCCGCTAGGGGAGTGCCCCACTACGGCCCTGTCTCGGTCGGGGCCGTCCTTGGTGCTTTATGGGCACTTTAAGAAATTGCGATGGATGCAGATTGCTATTAATCCCATGTGCACCTGGTCACCCAAAAGACCCGTGTGCACCTGGTCACCCAAAAGACCCGTGTGCACCTGGTCACCCAAAAGACCCGTGTGCACCTGGTCACCCAAAAATTATAAAACTGTTTTAAATACTTTTACCGGTCATTCTAATATTAAATCCCACTATGGAGCCCCACTACTGGGGAAAATTCACCGGAGGGCGCCAAAGGTAAATGGATTTTAGAATCCTCCATATATATTGTAGCTTTGGCGCACTCCAGTGAATTTTTTAAAGTACTGGGGCTTCATATTGGGAGTCCAGGTAAATGTATTTTGAAACACATTTTTAATCATTTTAATGCATAAATGACACAAATACAAGGGTGAATTTCAAACAAATATGCTTTAATTAATCAGTTAATCATTTATTGATTTGTCCCTCAATCAGTGCCCGGGCCCGGCTGGCATTTTTGGGCAAATTGTGGTACCGGTAGTGGCGTGCCTGCGTTTCCAGAGAGTGACACATATGGTCAGCCACAGTTCCTCGGTCTGTATCCAAGCCTTGGTTAAAGTTCAATGTGGCAACACTGCGTCGAATTGTACCGAAGGTCACTTTACTTCCAATACCAAACTCTGCAAAGATTTGCCCCACATACTCACACAGATTACCGTAAGGTTGACCGCAGGATGTGAAAAAGAAGAGTTCTATTTCTGAGGTCATTCCACTCAGATGAGGCCTGATTTGATGGAATCGTTTAAGCCAAGTGTATTCCTCCTGACATAGAACAATTCTGCACTCCCCAAAGCTATAGTTTGTTTTGTGGCTAGCTACACACATCTGATAACCCCCACCTTCCGGGGTTACTTCATTGAAATCACTCTCACTAAACATGGTGACTGGGGATCGTCGAGTGCCATTAAATATGGCCAACCGGCTGGACATGAGAGCTGCAAACCTACGCCTGTCAGAGCAGGTGGCACGGACCTCCAGCCTACTGAGAACTGAAGGAATGGCTTGATTGCTTAGCTCAACAAAGCGTTTTAACTCCGCAGCGCTGAGCACCTCGTCCCTGCAGCGTTGGCGGAATTTTGCCCTATGAGTTGCCTGGCTCTGCCGTGAGTCCCTGTCCATCTTCGCCAAGCAGAGTAACATCTTTCGAATTCCAACGACCTTAGCTTGCATACCATTTGGCCGGAACTGAATGAGATAATTCAGGAAACCTCGAATATCGGCCCGGTACATTTTTAACGTGGATGGTGCCAAACCACGGTCATCACATTGACCATACCACTCATACACACGTCTGTAGTTATCCAGAAAACACAGTCCTTCATCGGCCTTGCCCTCTGACATAATGCGGAGGAATTCCCGTACTCGGGATATACTGGTGCGACTATTGTCAATTTGTTTAACTGAAGGTTGTCTACCCGTAATATATTGTTCATATTCAGTCAAAATTACATTACTCCAAACCTCCATTCGGGACGGTACGCCGCCGCCGTCCTCATCACTCTCGCTCTCCGTGGAAGTCGCCACGTCACAGCCTTGCTCCCTCGGATCCGAGCACAGTTCACTACCGACCTGACTGACTGGCTGCACCGCCGCCGCCGACGCACCTGCCGTCTGATCACCCTCGTCCACAGGCTGCTGCTCCACGGACAACTCACTTTCAAAACACTCCAAAATCACAGGGTCCTCCGGCCGCGGTTCAACACCGTTGTCAGGCTGCATATACTGCCCCGATTCGGGCTGCTGTCTCTCACTCGAAAACCGGCTAAATTGCATAGCGTTCGTCCACTCCATAGTACCAAACTTAAGTCCATGTACAGCCTTTAAATGTCGGTCTAGCCGCACGATATTCTGTTTACAACAAAGCCCACAGTCGCGTCTTGGTCTGCTGCTCATAGCTTCTCTCTCCGGCCTTCCTCCGTGTCTCTTTGTTTGCTCCACCAAACAAACTAACCCTAACCCTAACCCTAACCCTAACCCTAACCCTAACCCTAACCCTAACCCTAACCAGCCAATTCATATTCTCTGTTTAGGGTCAGATAGCAATTTAGTCGGCTTTGGGATTTTGTTTCGTTTTTCCAGTATTGTAAATATGATTCCTTTGATTGGTTCATGATTTTGCTTATTGGAATTCTTTCTTTTGAAGCAGTGCTGGTGTCAGCTTGATTGGTGAGGTCCAACACCAGCTGACTGAGAGGGCTCGTTTCTGGGCTCAGCTCTTGGGCTTGAAGTGCTTTAAATTGCAGACTCGAATTTGGACTTGAATTTAGATGTAGCCAAAATTTTAATGATCTTTTCTGTATTTTCATTACTACTGGAAAACGGCCCAATTCTGCCCTACATGCATTAGTTGGTGTATTTCTCTGGACTTGTAGAATTTTCCGACAGAATTCTGCATGTAGGGCTTCAATTGGATGTTTGTCTCACATTTTAAAATCCAGTTTATTGAGTGGCCCCCAAACCTCACTTCCATAAAGTGCTATTGGTAGGATTACACTGTCAAATATTTTAGTCCAAATTCTAATTGGGATGTTGATTTTGAATAATTAAATTTTTATTGCATACATTGCTCTGCAGGCTTTTTCTTTGAGTGCCTTCACTGCCATATTAAAGTTTCCCGATGCAGATATGGTCAGACCAAGGTAGGTGTAATTTTTAGTGTGTTCAATTAAGGTGTTGTTCAGGGTGAATTTACATTTGTGTTTCTGACATCTGGGTTTTTTGGAAATTTACTGCCAGGGCCCAATTATGGCAATATTGCTCCAGAATATTCATGTTTTGTTGAAGACCTTCTTTGGTTGGTGATAGAAGTACCAAGTCATCAGCATATAGCAGGTATTTCACCTGTGTGTCAAATAGTGTGAGTCCTGGGGCTGGAGATTGGTCCAACATGTCTGCTAATTCATTGATATAAATGTTGAAAAGATTTGGACTCAAATTGCAGCCTTGTCTCACACCTCGACATTGTGAAAAAAATTCTGTTCTTTGGTTTTTGATTTTTATTGCACACTTATTTTCTGTGTACATACATTTTATTAAGTCATACACCTTAGAACCAAGCCCACTTTGTAGAATTTTGTAGAATAGCCTTTCGTGCCAAATCGAATCAAATGCTTTTTTAAAGTCAATAAAGCAAGCAAAGATTTTGCCCTCTTTTTTTTGGTGGACGTGTTTATTAATTAGTGTGTGTAAGGTGTATATATGGTCAGTAGTGCGATGGTTAGGGAGAAAGCCAATTTGACATTTTACTTATTACATTTTTTTCTTGAAGAAAGGTTTGAATTCTTGAATTCAAAATGCTACAGAAAATCTTTCCCAAGTTACTGTTGACGCAAATTCCCCTGTAATTATTGGGGTCTGATTTGTCTCCACTTTTGTGGATAGGGGAGATGAGCCCCTGGTTCCAGACATCAGGGAAGCAGCCAGAAGTTAAAACCATGTTGAACAATTTAAGCACAGCATTTTGCAACTCAGGTGTGCTGTTTTTCAGCATTTCATTTCTGATGTTGTCTACACCACAAGCCTTTTTTGATTTAATAGATTTTAGCTTTTCATTTAGTTCTTGTTGGGTTATTGGGTAATCTAATGGATTTTGGTTGTTTTTAATGACTGATTCCAGGATGTTCAATTTTTCTTTAATTTCTAATTGGTTCTGTTGTAAGTCTTTTTGTGGGATGTTTTTGTATAGATTATCAAAGTAAGTTTTCCAAATTCCTACATCTTGTATGGCTAATTCTTCTGGCTTTGTTGTGCTTAAATTGTTCCACATGTCCCAGAACTGATTTTGGTCAATTGCGTTTTCGATTTCATCAAGTGTCTTGTTGGTATAATTCAATTTCTTGCATTTCAGTGTTTGTTTATACTGTTTCAGAGTTTCAAAGTATTCATATCGTAGCTCTGGGTTGTTTTGCTGCTTATGTTTTTTGTTTGACATTTGTCTTAGGTGTTTTCTAATTGTTTTACATTCATTATCAAACCATTTGTCAGAAACATTTTGATTTTTGCTTCTGATGTTGCATTGCTTTGGTTTTCTCAAATTTGCTTTCGATGCTGCTTTTTGGAATATGCAGTTGATGTTTTGAGTAGCCAAATTGACACCATCTTTGTTTTGGTACTGTGAGTTATTGAAAAACTGTATAGAGTTCATCATTTCATTTGAGTTCAATGTTTCAATGAATGCCTCTGCACTGTTTGGAGCCCATCTGAACGATTGGTTTATGTTGTAAAGTTTATTGGGCTGTTTTTTTGAATGAATATTGCCGGTTAATTTCTTCAGAAACACGTTGATCTGACTGTGATCTGAAGATGGTGTCTGTGGTCTGACAGTGAATGCACTTATGGAGGAGGGGTCAATGTCAGTGATGGCATAATCGACTACACTTGTTCCAAGAGCTGAGCAGTAAGTAAACTGACCTAAAGAGTCCCCTCTGATTCTACCATTAAGCATGTACAGGCCTAAGGCTCGACAGAGATGTACTAACTCTTTTCCATTTTTGTTCAGTATTTGGTCAGGACTGTTTCTATTATTTATAATAGGGCTACTGTACAAGGAGGGGTGTCCAAATATGTGGTGGTTATCTCCCGCATCAGTGTAGTCAGGCTCAGAACCTGTTCTTGCATTGAAATCTCCACAAAGAAGCACTTTACCCTGCGTCTGAAATGTAATGATTTCTGTCTGGAGATTGTCAAAAAACTGATCATCATAATATGATGAATCTGAAGGAGGAGCATAAGCTGCACATATGTATACATCATTGTCACAATAGATTGTACCTTTGTTAAGTTTTAGCCAAATGTGAGTGGTACCTTTTTTCATTTCATTCAGTGCTAAGTCCTGCTTATGCCAAATGATGATTCCACCTGAGTCTCGGCCCCGTTTAACATTTTTATGTTTGATTGATGGTAGTAAACTTTCTCTATAGCCTGAGGGACACTGAGTATCGATGTCTCCACGACACCATGTTTCCAGTAGGATTATGATGTCCTGTCCCTTGATGTTTTTAATCAATTCTGGATTTGTTGTTTTATAACCAAAATGTGAAGAGTATAGGCCCTGGATATTCCAAGAGCTGATAGTTAATGATCTCATTTATAATAAGTGATATTCACTGGTTTGAGTAAAGTACATCGAGAATTAACCTTTCTGATCTCCCCATCCCGGATCCGGGTTCGTGAATACAGACTCAAGCTCATTACCATAACGCAACGTTAACTATTCATGAAAATCGCAAATGAAATGAAATAAATATGCTAGCTCTCAAGCTTAGCCTTTTGTTAACAACACTGTCATCTCAGATTTTCAAAATATGCTTCTCAACCATTGCAAAACAAGCATTTGTGTAACAGTATTGATGGCTAACGTAGCATTTAGCATTAGCATTCAGCTGGCAACATTTACACAAAAAAACAGAAAAGCATTCAAAAAAATCATTTACCTTTGAAGAACTTCAGATGTTTTCAATGAGGAGACTCTCAGATAGCAAATGTTCAGTTTTTCCTGAAAGATTATTTGTTTAGGACAAATCGCTCCGTTTTCTGCGTCACGTTTAGCTATGAAAAAAACCCTGTATCCAGGATTGTGTAAATCTATCAGCAAGCTCATTAGCATAACACAACGTTAACTATTTATGAAAATCGCAAATGAAATGAAATAAATATGCCATCTCTCAAGCTTAGCCTTTTGTAAACAACACTGTCATCTCAGATTTTCAAAATATGCTTCTCAACCATAGGAAAACAATAATTTGTGTAAAAGTAGCTAGCTAGAGTTAGCATTTCGCGTTAGCATTTCGCGTTAGCATTAGCGTTAGCATCCAGCACGCAACATTAACAAAAACATAAAAGCCTTCTCCAGAAGTTCAGTGAGGATCTCTGAATGATCCAATGTTGACCTAAATTACTAATGATGATAAATACAATCCACCTGTGTGTAATCAAGTCTCCGTATAAATGCACCTGCACTGTGATAGTCTCAGAGGTCCGTTAAAAGCGCAGAGAGCATCATGAAGAACAAGGAACACACCAGGCAGGTCCGAGATACTGTTGTGAAGAAGTTTAAAGCCGGGTTTGGATACAAAAAGATTTCCCAAGCTTTAAACATCCCAAGGAGCACTGTGCAAGCGATAATATTGAAATGGAAGGAGTATCAGACCACTGCAAATCTTCCCAGACCTGGCCGTCCCTCTAAACTTTCAGCTCATACAAGGAGAAGACTGATCAGAGATTCAGCCAAGAGGCCCATGATCACTCCGGATGAACTGCAGAGATCTACAGCTGAGGTGGGAGACTCTGTCCATAGGACAACAATCAGTCGTATATTGCACAAATCTGGCCTTTATGGAAGAGTGGCAAGAAGAAAGCCATTTCTTAAAGATATCCATAAAAAGTGTCGTTTAAAGTTTGCCACAAGCCACCTGGGAGACACACCAAACATGTGGAAGAAGGTGCTCTGGTCAGATGAAACCAAAATTGAACTTTTTGGCAGCAATGCAAGACGTTATGTTTGGCGTAAAAGCAACACAGCTCATCACCCTGAACACACCATACCCACTGTCAAACATGGTGGTGGCAGCATCATGGTTTGGGCCTGCTTTTCTTCAGCAGGGACAGGGAAGATGGTTAAAATTGATGGGAAGATGGATGGAGCCAAATACAGGACCATTCTGGAAGTTAACCTGATGGAGTCTGCAAAAGACCTGAGACTGGGACGGAGATTTGTCTTCCAACAAGACAATGATCCAAAACATAAAGCAAAATCTACAATGGAATGGTTCAAAAATAAACATATCCAGGTGTTAGAATGGCCAAGTCAAAGTCCAGACCTGAATCCAATCGAGAATCTGTGGAAAGAACTGAAAACTGCTGTTCACAAATGCTCTCCATCCAACCTCACTGAGCTCGAGCTGTTTTGCAAGGAGGAATGGGAAAAAATGTCAGTCTCTCGATGTGCAAAACTGATAGAGACATACCCCAAGCGACTTATAGCTGTAATCGCAGCAAAAGGTGGCGCTACAAAGTATTAACTTAAGGGGGCTGAATAATTTTGCACGCCCAATTTTTCAGTTTTTGATTTGTTAAAAAAGTTTGAAATATCCAATAAATGTCGTTCCACTTCATGATTGTGTCCCACTTGTTGTTGATTCTTCACAAAAAAATGCAGTTTTATATCTTTATGTTTGAAACCTGAAATGTGGCAAAAGGTCGCAAAGTTCAAGGGGGCCGAATACTTTCGCAAGGCACTGTGTATATGTATATATATATATATATATATATATGCAAATACACATATACACACATACATACATACATACATACATACACACAAACGCACACACACACACACACACACATACCATTACATATAATAATTATTATAATACCGGTGTCAATACATTTAGGAATATTTGTAAACAAATTAATAAGAATGGAATAAGATTGCACTGTACTTATTTTATGTGCAATCTGCAACCCTGTGTGTGTGCGTGTGCGTGCCCGTGTGTGAATTAAAGGGACTGTCTAGCTCAGTAGTCTGCATATTAGTTGCAGTAGTTGGCGCACCTCTCCTATCTCTGATTGTTCTAGGGGTCTTCTGCCAGAGGTTACCTCAGCATATGTAGGCTGACGATCTGACTGATACATGGTGTGGACTGCATTATGTGGTTTACTTCCCTGAAGGGCAGTGTTCTGACCGACCCTGGAGTAGTGGTCAGAGCTGTGTTGTGATGGGCTGGGTCTAGTAGAGCTGTGTTGTGATGGGACAGGTCTAGTAGAGCTGTGTTGTGATGGGCCGGGTCTAGTAGAGCTGTGTTGTAATGGGCCAGGTCTAGTATAGCTGTGCTGTGTTGGGCCTGGTCTAGTAGAGCTGTGCTGTGTTGGGCCTGGTCTAGTAGAGCTGTGCTGTAATAAGCCATGTCTGGCTCTTTTCTCCTCGGGATGGTGGAGGTACTGTTGTTTCAGAAGGTGGGGCGGGGGACCTTTGTTGCTAGGGTGATGGGTGTGTGGGTCCCTGCCAAGTGTTGCATCTTTTAGGTCCTTGGCAAAGGTTCTGATACTGTCCTGATCAAGATGTATATTATCATATAAGTGTTGACATGTCAGAGTGGGGTGGTGAGCCGTTCTGACGTTGAGCAGTGAGGCACAGTCCACAGTGATCTGTTGATTTATTTTGTCGATCAACTTTTCTGGGAAGTCTTTTCTTGGTAGGAGGGTGGACACAACTATATTGGTTGTTGGGAACATAGCCTGTGCCCGTTCTGCCACTCTTCTCACTGCCTCAGATACATTTTCACCTTTGGCATGAAGGTCGTTTGTGCCAGTGTGGATGATGATGTTGTCAGGGGTGTCTATCCTGGTCTGACTGAGTAGCTGCATTGCACTCTCAGTTGTAGGACACCAGAACTTATACACCTGGTGTCTAGGGAATAATCTTTCCTGGACTAAGAACTTCCCATTTGAATCAATTAGGATTGCAGTTTTGGGTGATTGTCTGGGTGGAGCAGACTGGGAGGCTGGTATTCTGACCTGGGCTGGAGCAGACTGGGAGGCTGGTAGGTTAACCTGGGCTGGAGCAGACTGGGAGGCTGGTATTCTGACCTGGGCTGGAGCAGACTGGGAGGCTGGTAGGTTGACCTGGGCTGGAGCAGACTGGTAGGCTGGTGCAGTGACATCCGGCTGTGTAGTGGAGGCCATGCTGGTCTCAGGTTCTGCTTGTGTTGTACCAAGCTGGTGGACATGTTCTCTAGATGCAGAGGACACAATGACTCTCTGCCGGTTGAGGGTGTCAATGTACCTCTCTTTTTGTTCGAGCTCCTTTCTTGTTGTGCTCAGATGGTCTCTGAGGTCATCATTTGTCTGACTCAGCTTGTCCATTCTGCTTTCTAATTTAGCTATAGATGCTCTGCTCTCCTCCCTGAACTGTTTCATCTCTTCTTTGAGTTTCTGGACAGTGTCCTCCTCTTGAAGCTTGTTCTCTCTGAGTTCTATGACCTCTGCTTCGACTAGAGAGAGGGTGTTGTGGAAACGTTGCATAGCAGGTGTTCTTATTGAAATTGACATGTCCTTCACTCTGTCTGCTGCAGGTGAGGTAGGTAAAGGGACATTGAGGGCTTCCTGCTGGGTCACAGAGACCATTGGGGTCTGCTTTTCTCCATCCCTCCTTGACTTTTTCCTCATTTTCTGAGATGATGTCAGCGTCTGCTTTTAGGGTAGCAAACCTATTCTCAAAAGCCTGGAGGCTTGAATCATTGCCTTGTATCAATACAGTTCCATTATTATATAAGTTTACTGTTTGATATGTGTTGCTCTGGTCAGTTTCTTCAAAAATGCTAATCTGACATCCTTGGCTGATGTCCCTCTTTTTTGAGAAAGGGAAATGGTTGCAAATAACCTTTTTCCATATCAATCAATCAAATTTATTTTATATAGCCCTTCGTACATCAGCTGATATCTCAAAGTGCTGTACAGAAACCCAGCCTAAAACCCCAAACAGCAAGCAATGCAGGTGAAGAAGCACGGTGGCTAGGAAAAACTCCCTAGAAAGGCCAAAACCTAGGAAGAAACCTAGAGAGGAACCAGGCTATGTGGGGTGGCCAGTCCTCTTCTGGCTGTGCCGGGTGGAGATTATAACAAAACATGGTCAAGATGTTCAAATGTTCATAAATGACCAGCATGGTCGAATAATAATAAGGCAGAATAGTTGAAACTGGAGCAGCAGCACAGTCAGGTGGACTGGGGACAGCAAGGAGTCATCATGTCAGGTATTCCTGGGGCATGGTCCTAGGGCTCAGGTCCTCCGAGAGAGAGAAAGAAAGAGAGAATTAGAGAGAGCATATGTGGGATGGCCAGTCCTCTTCTGGCTGTGCCGGGTGGAGATTATAACAGAACATGGCCAAGATGTTCAAATGTTCATAAATGATCAGCATGGTCGAATAATAATAAGGCAGAACAGTTGAAACTGGAGCAGCAGCACAGCCAGGTGGACTGGGGACAGCAAGGAGTCATCATGTCAGGTAGTCCTGGGGCATGGTCCTAGGGCTCAGGTCCTCCGAGAGAGAGAAAGAGAGAAGGAGAGAATTAGAGAACGCACACTTAGATTCACACAGGACACCGAATAGGACAGGAGAAGTACTCCAGATATAACAAACTGACCCTAGCCCCCCGACACATAAACTACTGCAGCATAAATACTGGAGGCTGAGATATGTTCCCTCGATTGGTATTAAAGATTAAATTTGCTCTTGTTTTGTAACTGGTAAGATCTGCAAACAGGCATTCATGGTTCTGTCCCATCAACAAACCTTTGAAACTTTTCTTAGCTTTCTCTGTTTGGATGTCTGGTGGGTAAACAATTTCCATAGCAACGCTGGTGATGTTGGCTACAATGTTGCAATAGAAGTGCTGTTTCTTGTATTATGGTCTCTTGTTTCTTCAGAGGACTGTTTCACTTTGTTGTCCTGTTTTCTTTTCCTTTTTTCTTCTGTCCTTATTTTGCCTTCCTTTCTTCCTTTCTTCTGTTAACTAATCTTTTTTTGTTGTTATTCTTTGTAAGCTAGCTAGCTTCTTCCAGGAGAGTCCCTAGCAACTGCTTAGCAACATGTAAACAATTCAGCTAGCAATTCAGCTAGCTAAGATAACTGTACAATTTTATGAAAAATAGTTACTTTTTCAAAAGCCTGTCTTTTTTGGTTTGTTGCTTGTATTGTCTTCTATTGAGTCTTGCAGTTTTCTTTTGATTTTTTCGATGTACTTCACTCTAAAAAAACATTTAAATCTCAATATATACAGGAGCTCATTTTTCAGCAGCTGATCAATTTGGAACTCCGGAACTCTCTCTCTCTCTCTCTCTCGACCGCTCTCTCTCTCTCTCTCTCGACCGCTCTCTCTCTCTCTCTCTCTCTCGACCGCTCTCTCTCTCTCTCTCTCTCTCGACCGCTCTCTCTCTCTCTCTCTCTCTCGACCGATCGCTCTCTCTTTCTCTCGACCGCACTCTCTCTCTCTCGACCTCTCTCTCTCTCTCTCTCTCGACCGCTCTCTCTCTCTCTCTCGACCGCTCTCTCTCTCTCTCTCGAACGCTCTCTCTCTCTCGAACGCTCTCTCTCTCTCGACCGCTCTCTCTCTCTCTCGAACGCTCTCTCTCTCTCTCTCGACCGCTCTCTCTCTAGACCGCTCTCTCTCTCTCGACCGCTCTCTCTCTCTCGACCGCTCTCTCTCTCTCTCGACCGCTCTCTCTCAAATTCAAATTCAAGCTGCTTTATTGGCATGAAAAACATTGTCAATATTGCCAAAGCAACAATGTATACAATATACATTGTAACAAAATTATAAATGATAGCAAATAATAATATAAAATGGTAGTAAATAATAATACAAAATTAAATACAAAAATAATAACAATAAAATGGTAACATCAATAGTAGAAATGCAATAAATGGAAAATGAAACTATAACTAACTTATAACTAAATAACGGTCATCTTCTTCTTGATATCAGTACTACAACTACAATCATCATTACTACGACTACTACTACCATCACTAAACTGTTATCACTACCATTCCCACCCATATTTGGAATGATAAACAGTAATAATAGTAATAATAATAATACGTAAGTTACTGTTTACTATGCAGGTGTTATTATTCAGTGTCCCTCAGGCTATGGCAGGAAAATACATATTTGGCTGCAAGAGGAGCCATTGCTCCTTCGCCCATGAGTATTCTTAGTTTTTCCTCTGGGTTCAATTGAACCCAGTAAAAATTTGGAATATATGTAGTCATTTCTGTGAATAATGAATCTCTTTGTGAGGAATATTTATCACAGTAAAGGAGAAAGTGCATCTCTGTCTCTACCTCCCCTGTCATGCAGTGACCACATACACGCTCCTCTTTGGGTAGCAATGTCTTTTTATGTCTGCCGGTTTCTATTGCCAATCGGTGGTCACTCAGCCTGTACTTGGTAAGGATCTGTCTCTGCTTCGTATCTCTGACAGAGTAGAGATAATCAGCCAATTCATATTCTCTGTTTAGGGTCAGATAGCAATTTAGTCGGCTTTGGGATTTTGTTTCGTTTTTCCAGTATTGTAAATATGATTCCTTTGATTGGTTCATGATTTTGCTTATTGGAATTCTTTCTTTTGAAGCAGTGCTGGTGTCAGCTTGATTGGTGAGGTCCAACACCAGCTGACTGAGAGGGCTCGTTTCTGGGCTCAGCTCTTGGGCTTGAAGTGCTTTAAATTGCAGACTCGAATTTGGACTTGAATTTAGATGTAGCCAAAATTTTAATGATCTTTTCTGTATTTTCATTACTACTGGAAAACGGCCCAATTCTGCCCTACATGCATTAGTTGGTGTATTTCTCTGGACTTGTAGAATTTTCCGACAGAATTCTGCATGTAGGGCTTCAATTGGATGTTTGTCTCACATTTTAAAATCCAGTTTATTGAGTGGCCCCCAAACCTCACTTCCATAAAGTGCTATTGGTAGGATTACACTGTCAAATATTTTAGTCCAAATTCTAATTGGGATGTTGATTTTGAATAATTAAATTTTTATTGCATACATTGCTCTGCAGGCTTTTTCTTTGAGTGCCTTCACTGCCATATTAAAGTTTCCCGATGCAGATATGGTCAGACCAAGGTAGGTGTAATTTTTAGTGTGTTCAATTAAGGTGTTGTTCAGGGTGAATTTACATTTGTGTTTCTGACATCTGGGTTTTTTGGAAATTTACTGCCAGGGCCCAATTATGGCAATATTGCTCCAGAATATTCATGTTTTGTTGAAGACCTTCTTTGGTTGGTGATAGAAGTACCAAGTCATCAGCATATAGCAGGTATTTCACCTGTGTGTCAAATAGTGTGAGTCCTGGGGCTGGAGATTGGTCCAACATGTCTGCTAATTCATTGATATAAATGTTGAAAAGATTTGGACTCAAATTGCAGCCTTGTCTCACACCTCGACATTGTGAAAAAAATTCTGTTCTTTGGTTTTTGATTTTTATTGCACACTTATTTTCTGTGTACATACATTTTATTAAGTCATACACCTTAGAACCAAGCCCACTTTGTAGAATTTTGTAGAATAGCCTTTCGTGCCAAATCGAATCAAATGCTTTTTTAAAGTCAATAAAGCAAGCAAAGATTTTGCCCTCTTTTTTTTGGTGGACGTGTTTATTAATTAGTGTGTGTAAGGTGTATATATGGTCAGTAGTGCGATGGTTAGGGAGAAAGCCAATTTGACATTTTACTTATTACATTTTTTTCTTGAAGAAAGGTTTGAATTCTTGAATTCAAAATGCTACAGAAAATCTTTCCCAAGTTACTGTTGACGCAAATTCCCCTGTAATTATTGGGGTCTGATTTGTCTCCACTTTTGTGGATAGGGGAGATGAGCCCCTGGTTCCAGACATCAGGGAAGCAGCCAGAAGTTAAAACCATGTTGAACAATTTAAGCACAGCATTTTGCAACTCAGGTGTGCTGTTTTTCAGCATTTCATTTCTGATGTTGTCTACACCACAAGCCTTTTTTGATTTAATAGATTTTAGCTTTTCATTTAGTTCTTGTTGGGTTATTGGGTAATCTAATGGATTTTGGTTGTTTTTAATGACTGATTCCAGGATGTTCAATTTTTCTTTAATTTCTAATTGGTTCTGTTGTAAGTCTTTTTGTGGGATGTTTTTGTATAGATTATCAAAGTAAGTTTTCCAAATTCCTACATCTTGTATGGCTAATTCTTCTGGCTTTGTTGTGCTTAAATTGTTCCACATGTCCCAGAACTGATTTTGGTCAATTGCGTTTTCGATTTCATCAAGTGTCTTGTTGGTATAATTCAATTTCTTGCATTTCAGTGTTTGTTTATACTGTTTCAGAGTTTCAAAGTATTCATATCGTAGCTCTGGGTTGTTTTGCTGCTTATGTTTTTTGTTTGACATTTGTCTTAGGTGTTTTCTAATTGTTTTACATTCATTATCAAACCATTTGTCAGAAACATTTTGATTTTTGCTTCTGATGTTGCATTGCTTTGGTTTTCTCAAATTTGCTTTCGATGCTGCTTTTTGGAATATGCAGTTGATGTTTTGAGTAGCCAAATTGACACCATCTTTGTTTTGGTACTGTGAGTTATTGAAAAACTGTATAGAGTTCATCATTTCATTTGAGTTCAATGTTTCAATGAATGCCTCTGCACTGTTTGGAGCCCATCTGAACGATTGGTTTATGTTGTAAAGTTTATTGGGCTGTTTTTTTGAATGAATATTGCCGGTTAATTTCTTCAGAAACACGTTGATCTGACTGTGATCTGAAGATGGTGTCTGTGGTCTGACAGTGAATGCACTTATGGAGGAGGGGTCAATGTCAGTGATGGCATAATCGACTACACTTGTTCCAAGAGCTGAGCAGTAAGTAAACTGACCTAAAGAGTCCCCTCTGATTCTACCATTAAGCATGTACAGGCCTAAGGCTCGACAGAGATGTACTAACTCTTTTCCATTTTTGTTCAGTATTTGGTCAGGACTGTTTCTATTATTTATAATAGGGCTACTGTACAAGGAGGGGTGTCCAAATATGTGGTGGTTATCTCCCGCATCAGTGTAGTCAGGCTCAGAACCTGTTCTTGCATTGAAATCTCCACAAAGAAGCACTTTACCCTGCGTCTGAAATGTAATGATTTCTGTCTGGAGATTGTCAAAAAACTGATCATCATAATATGATGAATCTGAAGGAGGAGCATAAGCTGCACATATGTATACATCATTGTCACAATAGATTGTACCTTTGTTAAGTTTTAGCCAAATGTGAGTGGTACCTTTTTTCATTTCATTCAGTGCTAAGTCCTGCTTATGCCAAATGATGATTCCACCTGAGTCTCGGCCCCGTTTAACATTTTTATGTTTGATTGATGGTAGTAAACTTTCTCTATAGCCTGAGGGACACTGAGTATCGATGTCTCCACGACACCATGTTTCCAGTAGGATTATGATGTCCTGTCCCTTGATGTTTTTAATCAATTCTGGATTTGTTGTTTTATAACCAAAATGTGAAGAGTATAGGCCCTGGATATTCCAAGAGCTGATAGTTAATGATCTCATTTATAATAAGTGATATTCACTGGTTTGAGTAAAGTACATCGAGAATTAACCTTTCTGATCTCCCCATCCCGGATCCGGGTTCGTGAATACAGACTCAAGCTCATTACCATAACGCAACGTTAACTATTCATGAAAATCGCAAATGAAATGAAATAAATATGCTAGCTCTCAAGCTTAGCCTTTTGTTAACAACACTGTCATCTCAGATTTTCAAAATATGCTTCTCAACCATTGCAAAACAAGCATTTGTGTAACAGTATTGATGGCTAACGTAGCATTTAGCATTAGCATTCAGCTGGCAACATTTACACAAAAAAACAGAAAAGCATTCAAAAAAATCATTTACCTTTGAAGAACTTCAGATGTTTTCAATGAGGAGACTCTCAGATAGCAAATGTTCAGTTTTTCCTGAAAGATTATTTGTTTAGGACAAATCGCTCCGTTTTCTGCGTCACGTTTAGCTATGAAAAAACCCCTGTATCCAGGATTGTGTAAATCTATCAGCAAGCTCATTAGCATAACACAACGTTAACTATTTATGAAAATCGCAAATGAAATGAAATAAATATGCCATCTCTCAAGCTTAGCCTTTTGTAAACAACACTGTCATCTCAGATTTTCAAAATATGCTTCTCAACCATAGGAAAACAATAATTTGTGTAAAAGTAGCTAGCTAGAGTTAGCATTTCGCGTTAGCATTTCGCGTTAGCATTAGCGTTAGCATCCAGCACGCAACATTAACAAAAACATAAAAGCCTTCTCCAGAAGTTCAGTGAGGATCTCTGAATGATCCAATGTTGACCTAAATTACTAATGATGATAAATACAATCCACCTGTGTGTAATCAAGTCTCCGTATAAATGCACCTGCACTGTGATAGTCTCAGAGGTCCGTTAAAAGCGCAGAGAGCATCATGAAGAACAAGGAACACACCAGGCAGGTCCGAGATACTGTTGTGAAGAAGTTTAAAGCCGGGTTTGGATACAAAAAGATTTCCCAAGCTTTAAACATCCCAAGGAGCACTGTGCAAGCGATAATATTGAAATGGAAGGAGTATCAGACCACTGCAAATCTTCCCAGACCTGGCCGTCCCTCTAAACTTTCAGCTCATACAAGGAGAAGACTGATCAGAGATGCAGCCAAGAGGCCCATGATCACTCCGGATGAACTGCAGAGATCTACAGCTGAGGTGGGAGACTCTGTCCATAGGACAACAATCAGTCGTATATTGCACAAATCTGGCCTTTATGGAAGAGTGGCAAGAAGAAAGCCATTTCTTAAAGATATCCATAAAAAGTGTCGTTTAAAGTTTGCCACAAGCCACCTGGGAGACACACCAAACATGTGGAAGAAGGTGCTCTGGTCAGATGAAACCAAAATTGAACTTTTTGGCAGCAATGCAAGACGTTATGTTTGGCGTAAAAGCAACACAGCTCATCACCCTGAACACACCATACCCACTGTCAAACATGGTGGTGGCAGCATCATGGTTTGGGCCTGCTTTTCTTCAGCAGGGACAGGGAAGATGGTTAAAATTGATGGGAAGATGGATGGAGCCAAATACAGGACCATTCTGGAAGTTAACCTGATGGAGTCTGCAAAAGACCTGAGACTGGGACGGAGATTTGTCTTCCAACAAGACAATGATCCAAAACATAAAGCAAAATCTACAATGGAATGGTTCAAAAATAAACATATCCAGGTGTTAGAATGGCCAAGTCAAAGTCCAGACCTGAATCCAATCGAGAATCTGTGGAAAGAACTGAAAACTGCTGTTCACAAATGCTCTCCATCCAACCTCACTGAGCTCGAGCTGTTTTGCAAGGAGGAATGGGAAAAAATGTCAGTCTCTCGATGTGCAAAACTGATAGAGACATACCCCAAGCGACTTATAGCTGTAATCGCAGCAAAAGGTGGCGCTACAAAGTATTAACTTAAGGGGGCTGAATAATTTTGCACGCCCAATTTTTCAGTTTTTGATTTGTTAAAAAAGTTTGAAATATCCAATAAATGTCGTTCCACTTCATGATTGTGTCCCACTTGTTGTTGATTCTTCACAAAAAAATGCAGTTTTATATCTTTATGTTTGAAACCTGAAATGTGGCAAAAGGTCGCAAAGTTCAAGGGGGCCGAATACTTTCGCAAGGCACTGTGTATATGTATATATATATATATATATATATATATATGCAAATACACATATACACACATACATACATACATACATACATACACACAAACGCACACACACACACACACACACATACCATTACATATAATAATTATTATAATACCGGTGTCAATACATTTAGGAATATTTGTAAACAAATTAATAAGAATGGAATAAGATTGCACTGTACTTATTTTATGTGCAATCTGCAACCCTGTGTGTGTGCGTGTGCGTGCCCGTGTGTGAATTAAAGGGACTGTCTAGCTCAGCAGTCTGCATATTAGTTGCAGTAGTTGTCGCACCTCTCCTATCTCTGATTGTTCTAGGGGTCTTCTGCCAGAGGTTACCTCAGCATATGTAGGCTGACGATCTGACTGATACATGGTGTGGACTGCATTATGTGGTTTACTTCCCTGAAGGGCAGTGTTCTGACCGACCCTGGAGTAGTGGTCAGAGCTGTGTTGTGATGGGCTGGGTCTAGTAGAGCTGT
The DNA here is from genome assembly GCF_057628025.1 of Oncorhynchus mykiss. Classification (NCBI taxonomy): domain Eukaryota; kingdom Metazoa; phylum Chordata; class Actinopteri; order Salmoniformes; family Salmonidae; genus Oncorhynchus; species Oncorhynchus mykiss. The sequence continues at coordinate 41,744,891 of NC_143051.1, read as the reverse complement.
GTTGTGATGGGACAGGTCTAGTAGAGCTGTGTTGTGATGGGCCGGGTCTAGTAGAGCTGTGTTGTAATGGGCCAGGTCTAGTATAGCTGTGCTGTGTTGGGCCTGGTCTAGTAGAGCTGTGCTGTGTTGGGCCTGGTCTAGTAGAGCTGTGCTGTAATAAGCCATGTCTGGCTCTTTTCTCCTCGGGATGGTGGAGGTACTGTTGTTTCAGAAGGTGGGGCGGGGGACCTTTGTTGCTGGGGTGATGGGTGTGTGGGTCCCTGCCAAGTGTTGCATCTTTTAGGTCCTTGGCAAAGGTTCTGATACTGTCCTGATCAAGATGTATATTATCATATAAGTGTTGACATGTCAGAGTGGGGTGGTGAGCCGTTCTGACGTTGAGCAGTGAGGCACAGTCCACAGTGATCTGTTGATTTATTTTGTCGATCAACTTTTCTGGGAAGTCTTTTCTTGGTAGGAGGGTGGACACAACTATATTGGTTGTTGGGAACATAGCCTGTGCCCGTTCTGCCACTCTTCTCACTGCCTCAGATACATTTTCACCTTTGGCATGAAGGTCGTTTGTGCCAGTGTGGATGATGATGTTGTCAGGGGTGTCTATCCTGGTCTGACTGAGTAGCTGCATTGCACTCTCAGTTGTAGGACACCAGAACTTATACACCTGGTGTCTAGGGAATAATCTTTCCTGGACTAAGAACTTCCCATTTGAATCAATTAGGATTGCAGTTTTGGGTGATTGTCTGGGTGGAGCAGACTGGGAGGCTGGTATTCTGACCTGGGCTGGAGCAGACTGGGAGGCTGGTAGGTTAACCTGGGCTGGAGCAGACTGGGAGGCTGGTATTCTGACCTGGGCTGGAGCAGACTGGGAGGCTGGTATTCTGACCTGGGCTGGAGCAGACTGGGAGGCTGGTAGGTTAACCTGGGCTGGAGCAGACTGGGAGGCTGGTATTCTGACCTGGGCTGGAGCAGACTGGGAGGCTGGTAGGTTGACCTGGGCTGGAGCAGACTGGTAGGCTGGTGCAGTGACATCCGGCTGTGTAGTGGAGGCCATGCTGGTCTCAGGTTCTGCTTGTGTTGTACCAAGCTGGTGGACATGTTCTCTAGATGCAGAGGACACAATGACTCTCTGCCGGTTGAGGGTGTCAATGTACCTCTCTTTTTGTTCGAGCTCCTTTCTTGTTGTGCTCAGATGGTCTCTGAGGTCATCATTTGTCTGACTCAGCTTGTCCATTCTGCTTTCTAATTTAGCTATAGATGCTCTGCTCTCCTCCCTGAACTGTTTCATCTCTTCTTTGAGTTTCTGGACAGTGTCCTCCTCTTGAAGCTTGTTCTCTCTGAGTTCTATGACCTCTGCTTCGACTAGAGAGAGGGTGTTGTGGAAACGTTGCATAGCAGGTGTTCTTATTGAAATTGACATGTCCTTCACTCTGTCTGCTGCAGGTGAGGTAGGTAAAGGGACATTGAGGGCTTCCTGCTGGGTCACAGAGACCATTGGGGTCTGCTTTTCTCCATCCCTCCTTGACTTTTTCCTCATTTTCTGAGATGATGTCAGCGTCTGCTTTTAGGGTAGCAAACCTATTCTCAAAAGCCTGGAGGCTTGAATCATTGCCTTGTATCAATACAGTTCCATTATTATATAAGTTTACTGTTTGATATGTGTTGCTCTGGTCAGTTTCTTCAAAAATGCTAATCTGACATCCTTGGCTGATGTCCCTCTTTTTTGAGAAAGGGAAATGGTTGCAAATAACCTTTTTCCATATCAATCAATCAAATTTATTTTATATAGCCCTTCGTACATCAGCTGATATCTCAAAGTGCTGTACAGAAACCCAGCCTAAAACCCCAAACAGCAAGCAATGCAGGTGAAGAAGCACGGTGGCTAGGAAAAACTCCCTAGAAAGGCCAAAACCTAGGAAGAAACCTAGAGAGGAACCAGGCTATGTGGGGTGGCCAGTCCTCTTCTGGCTGTGCCGGGTGGAGATTATAACAAAACATGGTCAAGATGTTCAAATGTTCATAAATGACCAGCATGGTCGAATAATAATAAGGCAGAATAGTTGAAACTGGAGCAGCAGCACAGTCAGGTGGACTGGGGACAGCAAGGAGTCATCATGTCAGGTATTCCTGGGGCATGGTCCTAGGGCTCAGGTCCTCCGAGAGAGAGAAAGAAAGAGAGAATTAGAGAGAGCATATGTGGGATGGCCAGTCCTCTTCTGGCTGTGCCGGGTGGAGATTATAACAGAACATGGCCAAGATGTTCAAATGTTCATAAATGATCAGCATGGTCGAATAATAATAAGGCAGAACAGTTGAAACTGGAGCAGCAGCACAGCCAGGTGGACTGGGGACAGCAAGGAGTCATCATGTCAGGTAGTCCTGGGGCATGGTCCTAGGGCTCAGGTCCTCCGAGAGAGAGAAAGAGAGAAGGAGAGAATTAGAGAACGCACACTTAGATTCACACAGGACACCGAATAGGACAGGAGAAGTACTCCAGATATAACAAACTGACCCTAGCCCCCCGACACATAAACTACTGCAGCATAAATACTGGAGGCTGAGATATGTTCCCTCGATTGGTATTAAAGATTAAATTTGCTCTTGTTTTGTAACTGGTAAGATCTGCAAACAGGCATTCATGGTTCTGTCCCATCAACAAACCTTTGAAACTTTTCTTAGCTTTCTCTGTTTGGATGTCTGGTGGGTAAACAATTTCCATAGCAACGCTGGTGATGTTGGCTACAATGTTGCAATAGAAGTGCTGTTTCTTGTATTATGGTCTCTTGTTTCTTCAGAGGACTGTTTCACTTTGTTGTCCTGTTTTCTTTTCCTTTTTTCTTCTGTCCTTATTTTGCCTTCCTTTCTTCCTTTCTTCTGTTAACTAATCTTTTTTTGTTGTTATTCTTTGTAAGCTAGCTAGCTTCTTCCAGGAGAGTCCCTAGCAACTGCTTAGCAACATGTAAACAATTCAGCTAGCAATTCAGCTAGCTAAGATAACTGTACAATTTTATGAAAAATAGTTACTTTTTCAAAAGCCTGTCTTTTTTGGTTTGTTGCTTGTATTGTCTTCTATTGAGTCTTGCAGTTTTCTTTTGATTTTTTCGATGTACTTCACTCTAAAAAAACATTTAAATCTCAATATATACAGGAGCTCATTTTTCAGCAGCTGATCAATTTGGAACTCCGGAACTCTCTCTCTCTCTCTCTCTCGACCGCTCTCTCTCTCTCTCTCTCGACCGCTCTCTCTCTCTCTCTCTCTCTCGACCGCTCTCTCTCTCTCTCTCTCTCTCGACCGCTCTCTCTCTCTCTCTCTCTCTCGACCGATCGCTCTCTCTTTCTCTCGACCGCACTCTCTCTCTCTCGACCTCTCTCTCTCTCTCTCTCTCGACCGCTCTCTCTCTCTCTCTCGACCGCTCTCTCTCTCTCGAACGCTCTCTCTCTCTCGAACGCTCTCTCTCTCTCGACCGCTCTCTCTCTCTCTCGAACGCTCTCTCTCTCTCTCTCGACCGCTCTCTCTCTAGACCGCTCTCTCTCTCTCGACCGCTCTCTCTCTCTCGACCGCTCTCTCTCTCTCTCGACCGCTCTCTCTCAAATTCAAATTCAAGCTGCTTTATTGGCATGAAAAACATTGTCAATATTGCCAAAGCAACAATGTATACAATATACATTGTAACAAAATTATAAATGATAGCAAATAATAAAATAAAATGGTAGTAAATAATAATACAAAATTAAATACAAAAATAATAACAATAAAATGGTAACATCAATAGTAGAAATGCAATAAATGGAAAATGAAACTATAACTAACTTATAACTAAATAACGGTCATCTTCTTCTTGATATCAGTACTACAACTACAATCATCATTACTACGACTACTACTACCATCACTAAACTGTTATCACTACCATTCCCACCCATATTTGGAATGATAAACAGTAATAATAGTAATAATAATAATACGTAAGTTACTGTTTACTATGCAGGTGTTATTATTCAGTGTCCCTCAGGCTATGGCAGGAAAATACATATTTGGCTGCAAGAGGAGCCATTGCTCCTTCGCCCATGAGTATTCTTAGTTTTTCCTCTGGGTTCAATTGAACCCAGTAAAAATTTGGAATATATGTAGTCATTTCTGTGAATAATGAATCTCTTTGTGAGGAATATTTATCACAGTAAAGGAGAAAGTGCATCTCTGTCTCTACCTCCCCTGTCATGCAGTGACCACATACACGCTCCTCTTTGGGTAGCAATGTCTTTTTATGTCTGCCGGTTTCTATTGCCAATCGGTGGTCACTCAGCCTGTACTTGGTAAGGATCTGTCTCTGCTTCGTATCTCTGACAGAGTAGAGATAATCAGCCAATTCATATTCTCTGTTTAGGGTCAGATAGCAATTTAGTCGGCTTTGGGATTTTGTTTCGTTTTTCCAGTATTGTAAATATGATTCCTTTGATTGGTTCATGATTTTGCTTATTGGAATTCTTTCTTTTGAAGCAGTGCTGGTGTCAGCTTGATTGGTGAGGTCCAACACCAGCTGACTGAGAGGGCTCGTTTCTGGGCTCAGCTCTTGGGCTTGAAGTGCTTTAAATTGCAGACTCGAATTTGGACTTGAATTTAGATGTAGCCAAAATTTTAATGATCTTTTCTGTATTTTCATTACTACTGGAAAACGGCCCAATTCTGCCCTACATGCATTAGTTGGTGTATTTCTCTGGACTTGTAGAATTTTCCGACAGAATTCTGCATGTAGGGCTTCAATTGGATGTTTGTCTCACATTTTAAAATCCAGTTTATTGAGTGGCCCCCAAACCTCACTTCCATAAAGTGCTATTGGTAGGATTACACTGTCAAATATTTTAGTCCAAATTCTAATTGGGATGTTGATTTTGAATAATTAAATTTTTATTGCATACATTGCTCTGCAGGCTTTTTCTTTGAGTGCCTTCACTGCCATATTAAAGTTTCCCGATGCAGATATGGTCAGACCAAGGTAGGTGTAATTTTTAGTGTGTTCAATTAAGGTGTTGTTCAGGGTGAATTTACATTTGTGTTTCTGACATCTGGGTTTTTTTTGGAAAATCATGATTTTAGTTTTTTGGAAATTTACTGCCAGGGCCCAATTATGGCAATATTGCTCCAGAATATTCATGTTTTGTTGAAGACCTTCTTTGGTTGGTGATAGAAGTACCAAGTCATCAGCATATAGCAGGTATTTCACCTGTGTGTCAAATAGTGTGAGTCCTGGGGCTGGAGATTGGTCCAACATGTCTGCTAATTCATTGATATAAATGTTGAAAAGATTTGGACTCAAATTGCAGCCTTGTCTCACACCTCGACATTGTGAAAAAAATTCTGTTCTTTGGTTTTTGATTTTTATTGCACACTTATTTTCTGTGTACATACATTTTATTAAGTCATACACCTTAGAACCAAGCCCACTTTGTAGAATTTTGTAGAATAGCCTTTCGTGCCAAATCGAATCAAATGCTTTTTTAAAGTCAATAAAGCAAGCAAAGATTTTGCCCTCTTTTTTTTGGTGGACGTGTTTATTAATTAGTGTGTGTAAGGTGTATATATGGTCAGTAGTGCGATGGTTAGGGAGAAAGCCAATTTGACATTTTACTTATTACATTTTTTTCTTGAAGAAAGGTTTGAATTCTTGAATTCAAAATGCTACAGAAAATCTTTCCCAAGTTACTGTTGACGCAAATTCCCCTGTAATTATTGGGGTCTGATTTGTCTCCACTTTTGTGGATAGGGGAGATGAGCCCCTGGTTCCAGACATCAGGGAAGCAGCCAGAAGTTAAAACCATGTTGAACAATTTAAGCACAGCATTTTGCAACTCAGGTGTGCTGTTTTTCAGCATTTCATTTCTGATGTTGTCTACACCACAAGCCTTTTTTGATTTAATAGATTTTAGCTTTTCATTTAGTTCTTGTTGGGTTATTGGGTAATCTAATGGATTTTGGTTGTTTTTAATGACTGATTCCAGGATGTTCAATTTTTCTTTAATTTCTAATTGGTTCTGTTGTAAGTCTTTTTGTGGGATGTTTTTGTATAGATTATCAAAGTAAGTTTTCCAAATTCCTACATCTTGTATGGCTAATTCTTCTGGCTTTGTTGTGCTTAAATTGTTCCACATGTCCCAGAACTGATTTTGGTCAATTGCGTTTTCGATTTCATCAAGTGTCTTGTTGGTATAATTCAATTTCTTGCATTTCAGTGTTTGTTTATACTGTTTCAGAGTTTCAAAGTATTCATATCGTAGCTCTGGGTTGTTTTGCTGCTTATGTTTTTTGTTTGACATTTGTCTTAGGTGTTTTCTAATTGTTTTACATTCATTATCAAACCATTTGTCAGAAACATTTTGATTTTTGCTTCTGATGTTGCATTGCTTTGGTTTTCTCAAATTTGCTTTCGATGCTGCTTTTTGGAATATGCAGTTGATGTTTTGAGTAGCCAAATTGACACCATCTTTGTTTTGGTACTGTGAGTTATTGAAAAACTGTATAGAGTTCATCATTTCATTTGAGTTCAATGTTTCAATGAATGCCTCTGCACTGTTTGGAGCCCATCTGAACGATTTGTTTATGTTGTAAAGTTTATTGGGCTGTTTTTTTGAATGAATATTGCCGGTTAATTTCTTCAGAAACACGTTGATCTGACTGTGATCTGAAGATGGTGTCTGTGGTCTGACAGTGAATGCACTTATGGAGGAGGGGTCAATGTCAGTGATGGCATAATCGACTACACTTGTCCCAAGAGCTGAGCAGTAAGTAAACTGACCTAAAGAGTCCCCTCTGATTCTACCATTAAGCATGTACAGGCCTAAGGCTCGACAGAGATGTACTAACTCTTTTCCATTTTTGTTCAGTATTTGGTCAGGACTGTTTCTATTATTTATAATAGGGCTACTGTACAAGGAGGGGTGTCCAAATATGTGGTGGTTATCTCCCGCATCAGTGTAGTCAGGCTCAGAACCTGTTCTTGCATTGAAATCTCCACAAAGAAGCACTTTACCCTGCGTCTGAAATGTAATGATTTCTGTCTGGAGATTGTCAAAAAACTGATCATCATAATATGATGAATCTGAAGGAGGAGCATAAGCTGCACATATGTATACATCATTGTCACAATAGATTGTACCTTTGTTAAGTTTTAGCCAAATGTGAGTGGTACCTTTTTTCATTTCATTCAGTGCTAAGTCCTGCTTATGCCAAATGATGATTCCACCTGAGTCTCGGCCCCGTTTAACATTTTTATGTTTGATTGATGGTAGTAAACTTTCTCTATAGCCTGAGGGACACTGAGTATCGATGTCTCCACGACACCATGTTTCCAGTAGGATTATGATGTCCTGTCCCTTGATGTTTTTAATCAATTCTGGATTTGTTGTTTTATAACCAAAATGTGAAGAGTATAGGCCCTGGATATTCCAAGAGCTGATAGTTAATGATCTCATTTATAATAAGTGATATTCACTGGTTTGAGTAAAGTACATCGAGAATAAAAAAGTAAAAAAATACTATATATATATATATATATATATATATATATATATATATATATATATATACACACATACCTACATACATACATACATACATACATACATACATACATACATACACACACACACACATACACACAATATACATACACATACATACATATATATATATACAGTGCCTTGCGAAAGTATTCGGCCCCTTTGAACTTTACGACCTTTTGCCACATTTCAGGCTTCAAACATAAAGATATAAAACTGTATTTTTTTGTGAAGAATCAACAACAAGTGGGACACAATCATGAAGTGGAACGACATTTATTGGATATTTCAAACTTTTTTAACAAATCAAAAACTGAAAAATTGGGCGTGCAAAATTATTCAGCCCCTTTACTTTCAGTGCAGCAAACTCTCTCCAGAAGTTCAGTGAGGATCTCTGAATGATCCAATGTTGACCTAAATTACTAATGATGATAAATACAATCCACCTGTGTGTAATCAAGTCTCCGTATAAATGCACCTGCACTGTGATAGTCTCAGAGGTCCGTTAAAAGCGCAGAGAGCATCATGAAGAACAAGGAACACACCAGGCAGGTCCGAGATACTGTTGTGAAGAAGTCCCAAGGAGCACTGTGCAAGCGATAATATTGAAATGGAAGGAGTATCAGACCACTGCAAATCTACCAAGACCTGGCCGTCCCTCTAAACTTTCAGCTCATACAAGGAGAAGACTGATCAGAGATGCAGCCAAGAGGCCCATGATCACTCCGGATGAACTGCAGAGATCTACAGCTGAGGTGGGAGACTCTGTCCATAGGACAACAATCAGTCGTATATTGCACAAATCTGGCCTTTATGGAAGAGTTGCAAGAAGAAAGCCATTTCTTAAAGATATCCATAAAAAGTGTCGTTTAAAGTTTGCCACAAGCCACCTGGGAGACACACCAAACATGTGGAAGAAGGTGCTCTGGTCAGATGAAACCAAAATTGAACTTTTTGGCAGCAATGCAAGACGTTATGTTTGGCGTAAAAGCAACACAGCTCATCACCCTGAACACACCATACCCACTGTCAAACATGGTGGTGGCAGCATCATGGTTTGGGCCTGCTTTTCTTCAGCAGGGACAGGGAAGATGGTTAAAATTGATGGGAAGATGGATGGAGCCAAATACAGGACCATTCTGGAAGTTAACCTGATGGAGTCTGCAAAAGACCTGAGACTGGGACGGAGATTTGTCTTCCAACAAGACAATGATCCAAAACATAAAGCAAAATCTACAATGGAATGGTTCAAAAATAAACATATCCAGGTGTTAGAATGGCCAAGTCAAAGTCCAGACCTGAATCCAATCGAGAATCTGTGGAAAGAACTGAAAACTGCTGTTCACAAATGCTCTCCATCCAACCTCACTGAGCTCGAGCTGTTTTGCAAGGAGGAATGGGAAAAAATGTCAGTCTCTCGATGTGCAAAACTGATAGAGACATACCCCAAGCGACTTATAGCTGTAATCGCAGCAAAAGGTGGCGCTACAAAGTATTAACTTAAGGGGGCTGAATAATTTTGCACGCCCAATTTTTCAGTTTTTGATTTGTTAAAAAAGTTTGAAATATCCAATAAATGTCGTTCCACTTCATGATTGTGTCCCACTTGTTGTTGATTCTTCACAAAAAAATGCAGTTTTATATCTTTATGTTTGAAACCTGAAATGTGGCAAAAGGTTGCAAAGTTCAAGGGGGCCGAATACTTTCGCAAGGCACTGTGTATATATATATATATATATATATATATATATATATATATACACATGCAAATACACATATACACACATACATACATACACACAAACGCGCACACACACACACACACACACACACACATACCATTACATATAATAATTATTATAATACCGGTGTCAATACATTTAGGAATATTTGTAAACAAATTAATAAGAATGGAATAAGATTGCACTGTACTTATTTTATGTGCAATCTGCAACCCTGTGTGTGTGCGTGTGTGTGCCCGTGTGTGAATTAAAGGGACTGTCTAGCTCAGTAGTCTGCATATTAGTTGCAGTAGTTGGTGCACCTCTCCTATCTCTGATTGTTCTAGGGGTCTTCTGCCAGAGGTTACCTCAGCATATGTAGGCTGACGATCTGACTGATACATGGTGTGGACTGCATCATGTGGTTTACTTCCCTGAAGGGCAGTGTTCTGACCGACCCTGGAGTAGTGGTCAGAGCTGTGTTGTGATGGGCTGGGTCTAGTAGAGCTGTGTTGTGATGGGCCGGGTCTAGTAGAGCTGTGTTGTAATGGGCCAGGTCTAGTAGAGCTGTGCTGTGTTGGGCCTGGTCTAGTAGAGCTGTGCTGTGTTGGGCCTGGTCTAGTAGAGCTGTGCTGTAATAAGCCATGTCTGGCTCTTTTCTCCTCGGGATGGTGGAGGTACTGTTGTTTCAGAAGGTGGGGCGGGGGACCTTTGTTGCTGGGGTGATGGGTGTGTGGGTCCCTGCCAAGTGTTGCATCTTTTAGGTCCTTGGCAAAGGTTCTGATACTGTCCTGATCAAGATGTATATTATCATATAAGTGTTGACATGTCAGAGTGGGGTGGTGAGCCGTTCTGACGTTGAGCAGTAAGGCACAGTCCACAGTGATCTGTTGATTTATTTTGTCGATCAACTTTCCTGGGAAGTCTTTTCTTGGTAGGAGGGTGGACACAACTATATTGGTTGTTGGGAACATAGCCTGTGCCCGTTCTGCCACTCTTCTCACTGCCCCAGATACATTTTCACCTTTGGCATGAAGGTCGTTTGTGCCAGTGTGGATGATGATGTTGTCAGGGGTGTCTATCCTGGTCTGACTGAGTAGCTGCATTGCACTCTCAGTTGTAGGACACCAGAACTTATACACCTGGTGTCTAGGGAATAATCTTTCCTGGACTAAGAACTTCCCATTTGAATCAATTAGGATTGCAGTTGTGGGTGATTGTCTGGGTGGAGCAGACTGGGAGGCTGGTAGGTTAACCTGGGCTGGAGCAGACTGGGAGGCTGGTATTGACCTGGGCTGGAGCAGACTGGGAGGCTGGTAGGTTGACCTGGGCTGGAGCAGACTGAGAGGCTGGTAGGTTGACCTGGGCTAGAGCAGACTGGTAGGCTGGTGCAGTGTCATCCGGCTGTGTAGTGGAGGCCATGCTAGTCTCAGGTTCTGCTTGTGTTGTACCAAGCTGGTGGACATGTTCTCTAGATGCAGAGGACACAATGACTCTCTGCTGGTTGAGGGTGTCAATGTACCTCTCTTTTTGTTCGAGCTCCTTTCTTGTTGTGCTCAGATGGTCTCTGAGGTCATCATTTGTCTGACTCAGCTTGTCCATTCTGCTTTCTAATTTAGCTATAGATGCTCTGCTCTCCTCCCTGAACTGTTTCATCTCTTCTTTGAGTTTCTGGACAGTGTCCTCCTCTTGAAGCTTGTTCTCTCTGAGTTCTATGACCTCTGCTTCGACTAGAGAGAGGGTGTTGTGGAAACGTTGCATAGCAGATGTTCTTATTGAAATTGTCATGTCCTTGACTCTGTCTGCTGCAGGTGAGGTAGGTAAAGGGACTTTGAGGGCTTCCTGCTGGGTCACAGAGACCATTGGGTTCTGCTTTTCTCCATCTCCCTCCTTGACTTTTTCCTCATTTTCTGAGATGATGTCAGCGTCTTCTTTTAGGGTAGCAAACCTATTCTCAAAAGCCTGGAGGCTTGAATCATTGCCTTGTATCAATACAGTTCCATTATTATATAAGTTTACTGTTTGATATGTGTTGCTCTGGTCAGCTTCTTCAAAAATGCTGATCTGACATCCTTGGCTGATGCCCCTCTTTTTTAAGAAAGGGAAATGGTTGCAAATAACCTTTTTCCATATGTTCCCTCGATTGGTATTAAAGATTAAATTTGCTCTTGTTTTGTAACTGGTAAGATCTGCAAACAGGCATTCATGGTTCTGTCCCATCAACAAACCTTTGAAACTTTTCTTAGCTTTCTCTGTTTGGATGTCTGGTGGGTAAACAATTTCCATAGCAACGCTGGTGATGTTGGCTACAATGTTCCAATAGAAGTGCTGTTTCTTGTATAATGCTCTCTTGTTTCTTCAGAGGACTGTTTCACTTTGTTGTCCTTTTTTCTTTTCCTTTTTCTTCTTTTTCTTATTTTGTCCTTATTTTGTCTTTCTTTCTTCTGTTAACTAGATATTTTTTTGTTATTCTTTGTAAGCTAGCTAGCTTCTTCCAGGAGAGTCCCTAGCAACTGCTTAGCAACATGTAAACAATTCAGCTAACAATTCAGCTAGCTAAGATAACTGTATAATTTTATGAAAAATAGTTACTTTTTCAAAATCCTGTCTTTTTGGTTTGTTGCTTGTATTGTCTTCTATTGAGTCTTGCAGTTTTCTTTTGATTTTTTCGATGTACTTCACTCTAAAAAACCATTTAAATCTCAATATATACAGGAGCTCATTTTTCAGCAGCTGCTCAATTTGGAACTCCGGAACTCCTCTCTCTCTCTCTCGACCGCTCTCTCTCTCTCTCGACCGCTCTCTCTCTCTCTCGACCGCTCTCTCTCTCTCGACCGCTCTCTCTCTCTCTCGACCGCTCTCTCTCTCTCTCGACCGCTCTCTCTCTCTCTCAACCGCTCTCTCTCTCTCGACCGCTCTCTCTCGCTCACTCTCTCTCTCTCTCTCTACCGCTCTCTCTCTCTCTCTCTACCGCTCTCTCTCTCTACCGCTCTCTCTGTCTCTCGACCGCTCTCTCTCGACCGCTCTCTCTCTCTCGACCGCTCTCTCTCTCTCTCTCGACCGCTCTCTCTCTCTCGACCGCTCTCTCTCTCTCGACCGCTCTCTCTCTCTCTACCGCTCTCTCTCTCTACCGCTCTCTCTCTCTACCGCTCTCTCTCTCTACCGCTCTCTCTCTCTCTACCGCTCTCTCTCTCTCTACCACTCTCTCTCTCTCTCGACCGCTCTCTCTCTCAACCGCTCTCTCTCTCTCGACCGCTCTCTCTCGACCACTCTCTCTCGCTCACTCTCTCTCTCTCTCTCTACCACTCTCTCTCTCTCTCTACCGCTCTCTCTCTCTACCGCTCTCTCTCTCTCTCGACCGCTCTCTCTCTCTCTCTCTCTCGACCGCTCTCTCTCTCTCGACCGCTCTCTCTCTCTCGACCGCTCTCTCTCTCTCTCTACCGCTCTCTCTCTCTCTCTACCACTCTCTCTCTCTCTCGACCGCTCTCTCTCGACCGCTCTCTCTCGACCGCTCTCTCTCTCAAATTCAAATTCAAATTCAAGTTGCTTTATTGGCATGAAAAACATTGTGTCAATATTGCCAAAGCAACAATGTATACAATATACATTGTAACAAAATTGTAAATGATAGCAAATAATAATATAAAATGGTAGTAAATAATAATACAAAATTAAATACAAAAATAATAACAATAAAATGGTAACAGTCTACAGTAAACATTAATAATTATAGTAATAACAATAATAGTAATAATAAGTAAGTTACTGTTTACTATGCAGATGTTATTATTCAGTGTCCCTCAGGCTATGGCAGGAAAATACATATTTGGCTGCAAGAGGAGCCCATGAGTATTCTTAGTTTTTCCTCTGGGTTCAATTTGTAAAAATTTGGAATATATGTAGTAATTTCTGTGAATAATGAATCTCTTTGTGAGGAATATTTATCACAGTAAAGGAGAAAGTGCATCTCTGTCTCTACCTCCCCTGTCATGCAGTGACCACATACACGCTCCTCTTTGGGTAGCCATGTCTTTTTATGTCTGCCGGTTTCTATTGCCAATCGGTGGTCACTCAGCCTGTACTTGGTAAGGATCTGTCTCTGCTTCGTATCTCTGACAGAGTAGAGATAATCAGCCAATTCATATTCTCTGTTTAGGGTCAGATAGCAATTTAGTCGGCTTTGGGATTTTGTTTCGTTTTTCCAGTATTGTAAGTATGATTCCTTTGATTGGTTCATGATTTTGTTTATTGGAATTCTTTCTTTTGAAGCAGTGCTGGTGTCAGCTTGATTGGTGAGGTCCAACACCAGCTGACTGAGAGGGCTCGTTTCTGGGCTCAGCTCTTGGGCTTGAAGTGCTTTAAATTGCAGACTCGAATTTGGACTTGAATTTAGATGTAGCCAAAATTTTAATGATCTTTTCTGTATTTTCATTATTACTGGAAAACGGCCCAATTCTGCCCTACATGCATTAGTTGGTGTATTTCTCTGGACTTGTAGAATTTTCCGACAGAATTCTGCATGTAGGGTTTCAATTGGATATTTGTCCCACATTTTAAAATCCAGTTTATTGAGTGGCCCCCAAACCTCACTTCCATAAAGTGCTATTGGTAGGATTACACTGTCAAATATTTTAGTCCAAATTCTAATTGGGATGTTGATTTTGAATAATTTCATTTTTATTGCATACATTGCTCTGCGGGCTTTTTCTTTGAGTGCATTCACTGCCATATTAAAGTTTCCCGATGCAGATATGATCAGACCAAGGTAGGTGTAATTTTTTGTGTGTTCAATTAAGGTGTTGTTCAGGGTGAATTTACATTTTTGTTTCTGACATCTGGGTTTTTTTTGGAAAATCATGATTTTAGTTTTTTGGAAATTTACTGCCAGGGCCCAATTATGGCAATATTGCTCCAGAATATTAATGTTTTGTTGAAGACCTTCTTTGGTTGGTGATAGAAGTACCAAGTCATCAGCATATAGCAGGTATTTCACCTCTGTGTCAAATAGTGTGAGTCCTGGGGCTGGAGATTGGTCCAACATGTCTGCTAATTCATTGATATAAATGTTGAAAAGATTTGGACTCAAATTGCAGCCTTGTCTCACACCTCGACATTGTGAAAAAAATTCTGTTCTTTGGTTTTTGATTTTTATTGCACACTTATTTTCTGTGTACATACATTTTATTAAGTCATACACCTTACCACCAAGCCCACTTTGTAGAATTTTGTAGAATAGCCCTTCGTGCCAAATCGAATCAAATGCTTTTTTAAAGTCAATAAAGCAAGCAAAGATTTTGCCCTCTTTTTTTTGGTGGACGTGTTTATTAATTAGTGTGTGTAAGGTGTATATATGGTCAGTAGTGCGATGGTTAGGGAGAAAGCCAATTTGACATTTACTTATTACATTTTTTTCTTGAAGAAAGGTTTGAATTCTTGAATTCAAAATGCTACAGAAAATCTTTCCCAAGTTACTGTTGACGCAAATTCCCCTGTAATTATTGGGGTCTGATTTGTCTCCACTTTTGTGGATAGGGGAGATGAGCCCCTGGTTCCAGACATCAGGGAAGCAGCCAGAAGTTAAAACCATGTTGAACAATTTAAGCACAGCATTTTGCAACTCAGGTGTGCTGTTTTTCAGCATTTCATTTCTGATGTTGTCTACACCACAAGCCTTTTTTGATTTAATAGATTTTAGCTTTTCATTTAGTTCTTGTTGGGTTATTGGGTAATCTAATGGATTTTGGTTGTTTTTAATGACTGATTCCAGGATGTTCAATTTTTCTTTAATTTCTAATTGGTTCTGGTTTAAGTCTTTTTGTGGGATGTTTTTGTATAGATTATCAAAGTAAGTTTTCCAAATTCCTACATCTTGTATGGCTAATTCTTGTGGCTTTGTTGTGCTTAAATTGTTCCACATGTCCCAGAACTGATTTTGGTCAATTGCGTTTTCAATTTCATCAAGTGTCTTGTTGGTATAATTCAATTTCTTGCATTTCAGTGTTTGTTTATACTGTTTCAGAGTTTCAAAGTATTCATATCGTAGCTCTGGGTTGTTTTGCTGCTTATGTTTTTTGTTTGACATTTGTCTTAGGTGTTTTCTAATTGTTTTACATTCATTATCAAACCATTTGTCAGTAACATTTTGATTTTTGCTTCTGATGTTGCATTGCTTTGGTTTTCTCAAATTTGCTTTCGATGCTGCTTTTTGGAATATGCAGTTGATGTTTTGGGTAGCTGAATTGACACCATCTTTATTGTTTTGGTACTGTGAGTTATTGAAAAACTGTATAGAGTTCATCATTTCATTTGAGTTCAATGTTTCAATGAATGCCTCTGCACTGTTTGGAGCCCATCTGAACGATTGGTTTATGTTGTAAAGTTTATTGGGCTGTTTTTTTGAATGAGTATTGCCGGTTAATTTCTTCAGAAACACGTTGATCTGATTGTGATCTGACAATGGTGTCTGTGGTCTGACAGTGAATGCACTAATGGAGGAGGGGTCAATGTCAGTGATGGCATAATCGACTACACTTGTCCCAAGAGCTGAGCAGTAAGTAAACTGACCTAAAGAGTCCCCTCTGATTCTACCATTAAGCATGTACAGGCCTAAGGCTCGACAGAGATGTACTAACTCTTTTCCATTTTTGTTCAGTATTTGGTCAGGACTGTTTCTATTATTTATAATAGGGCTACTGTACAAGGAGGGGTGTCCAAATATGTGGTGGTTACCTCCCGCATCAGTGTAGTCAGGCTCAGAACCTGTTCTTGCATTGAAATCTCCACAAAGAAGCACTTTACCCTGCGCCTGAAATGTAATGATTTCTGTCTGGAGATTGTCAAAAAACTGATCATCATAATATGATGAATCTGAAGGAGGAGCATAAGCTGCACATATGTATACATCATTGTCACAATAGATTGTACCTTTGTTAAGTTTTAGCCAAATGTGAGTGGTACCTTTTTTCATTTCATTCAGTGCTAAGTCCTGCTTATGCCAAATGATGATTCCACCTGAGTCTCGGCCCCGTTTAACATTTTTATGTTTGATTGATGGTAGTAAACTTTCTCTATAGCCTGAGGGACACTGAGTATCTATGTCTCCACGACACCATGTTTCCAGTAGGATTATGATGTCCTGTCCCTTGATGTTTTTAATCAATTCTGGATTAGTTGTTTTATAACCAAAATGTGAAGAGTATAGGCCCTGGATATTCCAAGAGCTGATAGTTAATGATCTCATTTATAATAAGTGATATTCACTGGTTTGAGTAAAGTACATCGAAAAAAACAAAAAAAATAAAATATGTATATATACATACACACATACACATATACATATATATACATACATACATACACATATACATACATATATACATACACATACATATATATATATACATATATACATACACACACACACACACACATACATGCACATACACATATACACACATACATACATACATACACACACACGCGCACACACACACACACACACACACACCATTACATATAATAATTATTATAATACCGGTGTCAATACATTTAGGAATATTTGTAAACAAATGAATAAGAATGGAATAAGATTGCATTGTACTTATGTTATGTGCAATCTGCAACCCTGTGTGTTTGTGTGTGTGTGTGTGCGCGTGCGTGCCCGTGTGTGAATTAAAGGGACTGTCTAGCTCAGTAGTCTGCATATTAGTTGCAGTAGTTGGCGCACCTCTCCTATCTCTGATTGTTCTAGGGGTCTTCTGCCAGAGGTTACCTCAGCATATGTAGGCTGACGATCTAATTGATACATGGTGTGGACTGCATCATGTGGTCTACTTCCCTGAAGGGCAGTGTTCTGACCGACCCTGGAGTAGTGGTCAGAGCTGTGTTGTGATGGGCTGGGTCTAGTAGAGCTGTGTTGTGATGGGACAGGTCTAGTAGAGCTGTGTTGTGATGGGCCGGGTCTAGTAGAGCTGCGTTGTGATGGGCCGGGTCTAGTAGAGCTGTGTTGTGATGGGCCGGGTCTAGTAGAGCTGTGTTGTGATCGGCCGGGTCTAGTAGAGCTTTGTTGTGATGGGCCAGGTCTAGTAGAGCTGTGTTGTGATGGGCCAGGTCTAGTAGAGCTTTGTTGTGATGGGCCGGGTCTAGTAGAGCTGTGTTGTGATGGGCCGGGTCTAGTAGAGCTGTGCTGTGTTGGGCCTGGTCTAGTAGAGCTGTGCTGTGTTGGGCCTGGTCTAGTAGAGCTGTGCTGTAATAAGCCATGTCTGGCTCTTTTCTCCTCGGAATGGTGGAGGTACTGTTGTTTCAGAAGGTGGGGCGGGGGACCTTTGTTGCTGGGGTGATGGGTGTGTGGGTCCCTGCCAAGTGTTGCATCTTTTAGGTCCTTGGCAAAGGTTCTGATACTGTCCTGATCAAGATGTATATTATCATATAAGTGTTGACATGTCAGAGTGGGGTGGTGAGCCGTTCTGACGTTGAGCAGTGAGGCACAGTCCACAGTGATCTGTTGATTTATTTTGTCGATCAACTTTTCTGGGAAGTCTTTTCTTGGTAGGAGGGTGGACATAACTATATTGGTTGTTGGGAACATAGCCTGTGCCCGTTCTGCCACTCTTCTCACTGCCCCAGATACATTTTCACCTTTGGCATGAAGGTCGTTTGTGCCAGTGTGGATGATGATGTTGTCAGGGGTGTCAATCCTGGTCTGACTGAGTAGCTGCATTGCACTCTCAGTTGTAGGACACCAGAACTTATACACCTGGTGTCTAGGGAATAATCTTTCCTGGACTAAGAACTTCCCATTTGAATCAATTAGAATTGCAGTTGTGGGTGATTGTCTGGGTGGAGCAGACTGGGAGGCTGGTATTCTGACCTGGGCTGGAGCAGACTGGGAGGCTGGTAGGTTAACCTGGGCTGGAGCAGACTGGGAGGCTGGTATTCTGACCTGGGCTGGAGCAGACTGGGAGGCTGGTAGATTGACCTGGGCTGGAGCAGACTGGGAGGCTGGTAGGTTAACCTGGGCTGGAGCAGACTGGGAGGCTGGTATTCTGACCTGGGCTGGAGCAGACTGGGAGGCTGGTAGGTTGACCTGGGCTGGAGCAGACTGAGAGGCTGGTAGGTTGACCTGGGCTGGAGCAGACTGGTAGGCTGGTGCAGTGTCATCCGGCTGTGTAGTGGAGGCCATGCTGGTCTCAGGTTCTGCTTGTGTTGTACCAAGCTGGTGGACATGTTTTCTAGATGCAGAGGACACAATGACTCTCTGCCGGTTGAGGGTGTCAATGTACCTCTCTTTTTGTTCGAGCTCCTTTCTAGTTGTGCTCAGATGGTCTCTGAGGTCATCATTTGTCTGACTCAGCTTGTCCATTCTGCTTTCTAATTTAGCTATGGATGCTCTGCTCTCCTCCCTGAACTGTTTCATCTCTTCTTTGAGTTTCTGGACAGTGTCCTCCTCTTGAAGCTTCTTCTCTCTGAGTTCTATGACCTCTGCTTCAACTAGAGAGAGGGTGTTGTGGAAACGTTGCATAGCAGGTGTTCTTATTGAAATTGTCATGTCCTTGACTCTGTCTGCTGCAGGTGAGGTAGGTAAAGGGACGTTGAGGGCTTCCTGCTGGGTCACAGAGACCATTGGGGTCTGCTTTTCTCCATCTCCCTCCTTGACTTTTTCCTCATTTTCTGAGATGATGTCAGCGTCTTCTTTTAGGGTAGCAAACCTATTCTCAAAAGCCTGGAGGCTTGAATCATTGCCTTGTATCAATACAGTTCCATTATTATATAAGTTTACTGTTTGATATGTGTTGCTCTGGTCAGCTTCTTCAAAAATGCTGATCTGACATCCTTGGCTGATGCCCCTCTTTTTGAGAAAGGGAAATGGTTGCAAATAACCTTTTTCCATATGTTCCCTCGATTAGTATTAAAAATTAAATTTGCTCTTGTTTTGTAACTGGTAAGATCTGCAAACAGGCATTCATGGTTCTGTCCCATCAACAAACCTTTGAAACTTTTCTCAGCTTTCTCTGTTTGGATGTCTGGTGGGTAAACAATTTCCATAGCAACGCTGGTGATGTTGGCTACAATGTTGCAATAGAAGTGCTGTTTCTTGTATAATGCTCTCTTGTTTCTTCAGAGGACTGTTTCACTTTGTTGTCCTTTTTTCTTTTCCTTTTTCTTCTGTCCTTATTTTGTCCTTATTTTGTCTTCCTTTCTTCTGTTAATTTTTCAAAATCCTGTCTTTTTGGTTTGTTGCTTGTATTGTCTTCTATTGAGTCTTGCAGTTTTCTTTTGATTTTTTCGATGTACTTCACTCTAAAAAACCATTTAAATCTCAATATATACAGGAGCTCATTTTTCAGCAGCTGTTCAATTTGGAACTCCGGAACTCTCTCTCTCTCTCGACCGCTCTCTCTCTCTCGACCGCTCTCTCTCTCTCTCGACCGCTCTCTCTCTCTCTCGACCGCTCTCGCTCTCTCGACCTCTCTCTCTCTCTCGACCGCTCCCTCTCTCTCGACCGCTCCCTCTCTCTCGACCGCTCCCTCTCTCTCCCTCTCTCTCTCTCTCTCGACCGCTCTCTCTCTCTCTCGACCGCTCTCTCTCTCTCTCGACCGCTCTCTCTCTCTCTCGACCGCTCTCTCTCTCTCTCAACCGCTCTCTCTCTCTCGACCGCTCTCTCTCGACCACTCTCTCTCGCTCACTCTCTCTCTCTCTCTCTCTACCGCTCTCTCTCAAATTCAAGCTGCTTTATTGTTTATTACAAATTTGCTTTCGATGCTGCTTTTTGGAATATGCAGTTGATGTTTTGGGTAGCTGAATTGACACCATCTTTATTGTTTTGGTACTGTGAGTTATTGAAAAACTGTATAGAGTTCATCATTTCATTTGAGTTCAATGTTTCAATGAATGCCTCTGCACTGTTTGGAGCCCATCTGAACGATTGGTTTATGTTGTAAAGTTTATTGGGCTGTTTTTTTGAATGAATATTGCCGGTTAATTTCTTCAGAAACACGTCTCTCTCTCTCTCTACCGCTCTCTCTCTCTACTGCTCTCTCTGTCTCTCGACCGCTCTCTCTCGACCGCTCTCTCTCTCTCGACCGCTCTCTCTCTCTCTCTCGACCGCTCTCTCTCTCTCTACCGCTCTCTCTCTCTACCGCTCTCTCTCTCTCTACCGCTCTCTCTCTCTCTACCGCTCTCTCTCTCTCTCGACCGCTCTCTCTCTCTCTCAACCGCTCTCTCTCTCTCGACCGCTCTCTCTCGACCACTCTCTCTCGCTCACTCTCTCTCTCTCTCTCTACCGCTCTCTCTCTCTCTCTCTCTCTACCGCTCTCTCTCTCTACCGCTCTCTCTCTCTCGACCGCTCTCTCTCTCTCTCTCGACCGCTCTCTCAAATTCAAATTCAAATTCAAGCTGCTTTATTGGCATGAAAAACATTGTGTCAATATTGCCAAAGCAACAATGTATACAATATACATTGTAACAAAATTGTAAATGATAGCAAATAATAATATAAAATGGTAGTAAATAATAATACAAAAATAAATACAATAAAATGGTAACAGTCTACAGTAAACATTAATAATTATAGTAATAACAATAATAGTAATAATAAGTAAGTTACTGTTTACTATGCAGATGTTATTATTCAGTGTCCCTCAGGCTATGGCAGGAAAATACATATTTGGCTGCAAGAGGAGCCATTGCTCCTTCGCCCATGAGTATTCTTAGTTTTTCCTCTGGGTTCAATTTGTAAAAATGTGGAATATATGTAGTCATTTCTGTGAATAATGAATCTCTTTGTGAGGAATATTTATCACAGTATAGGAGAAAGTGCATCTCTGTCTCTACCTCCCCTGTCATGCAGTGACCACATACACGCTCCTCTTTGGGTAGCCATGTCTTTTTATGTCTGCCGGTTTCTATTGCCAATCGGTGGTCACTCAGCCTGTACTTGGTAAGGATCTGTCTCTGCTTCGTATCTCTGACAGAGTGGAGATAATCAGCCAATTCATATTCTCTGTTTAGGGTCAGATAGCAATTTAGTCGGCTTTGGGATTTTGTTTCGTTTTTCCAGTATTGTAAGTATGATTCCTTTGATTGGTTCATGATTTTGTTTATTGGAATTCTTTCTTTTGAAGCAGTGCTGGTGTCAGCTTGATTGGTGAGGTCCAACACCAGCTGACTGAGAGGGCTCGTTTCTGGGCTCAGCTCTTGGGCTTGAAGTGCTTTAAATTGCAGACTCGAATTTGGACTTGAATTTAGATGTAGCCAAAATTTTAATGATCTTTTCTGTATTTTCATTATTACTGGAAAACGGCCCAATTCTGCCCTACATGCATTAGTTGGTGTATTTCTCTGGACTTGTAGAATTTTCCGACAGAATTCTGCATGTAGGGTTTCAATTGGATGTTTGTCCCACATTTTAAAATCCAGTTTATTGAGTGGCCCCCAAACCTCACTTCCATAAAGTGCTATTGGTAGGATTACACTGTCAAATATTTTAGTCCAAATTCTAATTGGGATGTTGATTTTGAATAATTTCATTTTTATTGCATACATTGCTCTGCGGGCTTTTTCTTTGAGTGCCTTCACTGCCATATTAAAGTTTCCCGATGCAGATATGGTCAGACCAAGGTAGGTGTAATTTTTTGTGTGTTCAATTAAGGTGTTGTTCAGGGTGAATTTACATTTTTGTTTCTGACATCTGGGTTTTTTTTGGAAAATCATGATTTTAGTTTTTTGGAAATTTACTGCCAGGGCCCAATTATGGCAATATTGCTCCAGAATATTAATGTTTTGTTGAAGACCTTCTTTGGTTGGTGATAGAAGTACCAAGTCATCAGCATATAGCAGGTATTTCACCTCTGTGTCAAATAGTGTGAGTCCTGGGGCTGGAGATTGGTCCAACATGTCTGCTAATTCATTGATATAAATGTTGAAAAGATTTGGACTCAAATTGCAGCCTTGTCTCACACCTCGACATTGTGAAAAAAATTCTGTTCTTTGGTTTTTGATTTTTATTGCACACTTATTTTCTGTGTACATACATTTTATTAAGTCATACACCTTACCACCAAGCCCACTTTGTAGAATTTTGTAGAATAGCCCTTCGTGCCAAATCGAATCAAATGCTTTTTTAAAGTCAATAAAGCAAGCAAAGATTTTGCCCTCTTTTTTTTGGTGGACGTGTTTATTAATTAGTGTGTGTAAGGTGTATATATGGTCAGTAGTGCGATGGTTAGGGAGAAAGCCAATTTGACATTTACTTATTACATTTTTTTCTTGAAGAAAGGTTTGAATTCTTGAATTCAAAATGCTACAGAAAATCTTTCCCAAGTTACTGTTGACGCAAATTCCCCTGTAATTATTGGGGTCTGATTTGTCTCCACTTTTGTGGATAGGGGAGATGAGCCCCTGGTTCCAGACATCAGGGAAGCAGCCAGAAGTTAAAACCATGTTGAACAATTTAAGCACAGCATTTTGCAACTCAGGTGTGCTGTTTTTCAGCATTTCATTTCTGATGTTGTCTACACCACAAGCCTTTTTTGATTTAATAGATTTTAGCTTTTCATTTAGTTCTTGTTGGGTTATTGGGTAATCTAATGGATTTTGGTTGTTTTTAATGACTGATTCCAGGATGTTCAATTTTTCTTTAATTTCTAATTGGTTCTGGTTTAAGTCTTTTTGTGGGATGTTTTTGTATAGATTATCAAAGTAAGTTTTCCAAATTCCTACATCTTGTATGGCTAATTCTTGTGGCTTTGTTGTGCTTAAATTGTTCCACATGTCCCAGAACTGATTTTGGTCAATTGCGTTTTCAATTTCATCAAGTGTCTTGTTGGTATAATTCAATTTCTTGCATTTCAGTGTTTGTTTATACTGTTTCAGAGTTTCAAAGTATTCATATCGTAGCTCTGGGTTGTTTTGCTGCTTATGTTTTTTGTTTGACATTTGTCTTAGGTGTTTTCTAATTGTTTTACATTCATTATCAAACCATTTGTCAGTAACATTTTGATTTTTGCTTCTGATGTTGCATTGCTTTGGTTTTCTCAAATTTGCTTTCGATGCTGCTTTTTGGAATATGCAGTTGATGTTTTGGGTAGCTGAATTGACACCATCTTTATTGTTTTGGTACTGTGAGTTATTGAAAAACTGTATAGAGTTCATCATTTCATTTGAGTTCAATGTTTCAATGAATGCCTCTGCACTGTTTGGAGCCCATCTGAACGATTGGTTTATGTTGTAAAGTTTATTGGGCTGTTTTTTTGAATGAATATTGCCGGTTAATTTCTTCAGAAACACGTTGATCTGACTGTGATCTGACAATGGTGTCTGTGGTCTGACAGTGAATGCACTAATGGAGGAGGGGTCAATGTCAGTGATGGCATAATCGACTACACTTGTCCCAAGAGCTGAGCAGTAAGTAAACTGACCTAAAGAGTCCCCTCTGATTCTACCATTAAGCATGTACAGGCCTAAGGCTCGACAGAGATGTACTAACTCTTTTCCATTTTTGTTCAGTATTTGGTCAGGACTGTTTCTATTATTTATAATAGGGCTACTGTACAAGGAGGGGTGTCCAAATATGTGGTGGTTACCTCCCGCATCAGTGTAGTCAGGCTCAGAACCTGTTCTTGCATTGAAATCTCCACAAAGAAGCACTTTACCCTGCGCCTGAAATGTAATGATTTCTGTCTGGAGATTGTCAAAAAACTGATCATCATAATATGATGAATCTGAAGGAGGAGCATAAGCTGCACATATGTATACATCATTGTCACAATAGATTGTACCTTTGTTAAGTTTTAGCCAAATGTGAGTGGTACCTTTTTTCATTTCATTCAGTGCTAAGTCCTGCTTATGCCAAATGATGATTCCACCTGAGTCTCGGCCCCGTTTAACATTTTTATGTTTGATTGATGGTAGTAAACTTTCTCTATAGCCTGAGGGACACTGAGTATCTATGTCTCCACGACACCATGTTTCCAGTAGGATTATGATGTCCTGTCCCTTGATGTTTTTAATCAATTCTGGATTAGTTGTTTTATAACCAAAATGTGAAGAGTATAGGCCCTGGATATTCCAAGAGCTGATAGTTAATGATCTCATTTATAATAAGTGATATTCATTGGTTTGAGTAAAGTACATCGAAAAAAACAAAAAAAATAAAATACTATATATATATATAGTATTTTATTTTTTTTGTTTTTTTTCGATGTACTTTACTCAAACCAATGAATATAATATATATATATAATATATATATATATACATACATACATACATACACACATACATACACATATACATACATACACACATACATACACATATACATACATACACACATACATATACATACACATACATACATATATACATATATATACACACACACACACACACACACACACACACACACACACACACACACACACACATACATACATACATACATACATACATACATACATACATACATACATACATACATACATACATACATACATACATACATACATACATACATACACATACACATATATATATATATATATATATATACACACATACATACATACATACACACACACGCGCACACACACACACACACACACACACACCATTATATATAATAATTATTATAATACCGGTGTCAATACATTTAGGAATATTTGTAAACAAATTAAGAAGAATGGAATAAGATTGCACTGTACTTATTTTATGTGCAATCTGCAACCCTGTGTGTTTGTGTGTGTGTGTGCGCGTGCGTGCCCGTGTGTGAATTAAAGGGACTGTCTAGCTCAGTAGTCTGCATATTAGTTGCAGTAGTTGGCGCACCTCTCCTATCTCTGATTGTTCTAGGGGTCTTCTGCCAGAGGTTACCTCAGTATATGTAGGCTGACGATCTAATTGATACATGGTGTGGACTGCATCATGTGGTCTACTTCCCTGAAGGGCAGTGTTCTGACCGACCCTGGAGTAGTGGTCAGAGCTGTGTTGTGATGGGCTGGGTCTAGTAGAGCTGTGTTGTGATGGGACAGGTCTAGTAGAGCTGTGTTGTGATGGGCCGGGTCTAGTAGAGCTGTGTTGTGATGGGCCGGGTCTAGTAGAGCTGTGTTGTGATGGGCCGGGTCTAGTAGAGCTGTGTTGTGATGGGCCGGGTCTAGTAGAGCTGTGTTGTGATGGGCCGGGTCTAGTAGAGCTGTGTTGTGAAGGGCCGGGTCTAGTAGAGATTTGTTGTGATGGGCCAGGTCTAGTAGAGCTGTGTTGTGATGGGCCAGGTCTAGTAGAGCTGTGTTGGGATGGGCTGGGTCTAGTAGAGCTGTGTTGTGAAGGGCCGGGTCTAGTAGAGCTGTGTTGTGATGGGCCAGGTCTTGTAGAGCTGTGCTGTGTTGGGCCTGGTCTAGTAGAGCTGTGCTGTAATAAGCCATGTCTGGCTCTTTTCTCCTCGGGATGGTGGAGGTACTGTTGTTTCAGAAGGTGGGGCGGGGGACCTTTGTTGCTGGGGTGATGGGTGTGTGGGTCCCTGCCAAGTGTTGCATCTTTTAGGTCCTTGGCAAAGGTTCTGATACTGTCCTGATCAAGATGTATATTATCATATAAGTGTTGACATGTCAGAGTGGGGTGGTGAGCCGTTCTGACGTTGAGCAGTGAGGCACAGTCCACAGTGATCTGTTGATTTATTTTGTCGATCAACTTTTCTGGGAAGTCTTTTCTTGGTAGGAGGGTGGACACAACTATATTGGTTGTTGGGAACATAGCCTGTGCCCGTTCTGCCACTCTTCTCACTGCCCCAGATACATTTTCACCTTTGGCATGAAGGTCGTTTGTGCCAGTGTGGATGATGATGTTGTCAGGGGTGTCAATCCTGGTCTGACTGAGTAGCTGCATTGCACTCTCAGTTGTAGGACACCAGAACTTATACACCTGGTGTCTAGGAAATAATCTTTCCTGGACTAAGAACTTCCCATTTGAATCAATTAGAATTGCAGTTGTGGGTGATTGTCTGGGTGGAGCAGACTGGGAGGCTGGTATTCTGACCTGGGCTGGAGCAGACTGGGAGGCTGGTATTCTGACCTGGGCTGGAGCAGACTGGGAGGCTGGTAGGTTAACCTGGGCTGGAGCAGACTGGGAGGCTGGTATTCTGACCTGGGCTGGAGCAGACTGGGAGGCTGGTAGGTTGACCTGGGCTGGAGCAGACTGAGAGGCTGGTAGGTTGACCTGGGCTGGAGCAGACTGGTAGGCTGGTGCAGTGTCATCCGGCTGTGTAGTGGAGGCCATGCTGGTCTCAGGTTCTGCTTGTGTTGTACCAAGCTGGTGGACATGTTCTCTAGATGCAGAGGACACAATGATTCTCTGCCGGTTGAGGGTGTCAATGTACCTCTCTTTTTGTTCGAGCTCCTTTCTTGTTGTGCTCAGATGGTCTCTGAGGTCATCATTTGTCTGACTCAGCTTGTCCATTCTGCTTTCTAATTTAGCTATGGATGCTCTGCTCTCCTCCCTGAACTGTTTCATCTCTTCTTTGAGTTTCTGGACAGTGTCCTCCTCTTGAAGCTTGTTCTCTCTGAGTTCTATGACCTCTGCTTCGACTAGAGAGAGGGTGTTGTGGAAACGTTGCATAGCAGGTGTTCTTATTGAAATTGTCATGTCCTTGACTCTGTCTGCTGCAGGTGAGGTAGGTAAAGGGACGTTGAGGGCTTCCTGCTGGGTCACAGAGACCATTGGGGTCTGCTTTTCTCCATCTCCCTCCTTGACTTTTTCCTCATTTTCTGAGATGATGTCAGCGTCTTCTTTTAGGGTAGCAAACCTATTCTCAAAAGCCTGGAGGCTTGAATCATTGCCTTGTATCAATACAGTTCCATTATTATATAAGTTTACTGTTTGATATGTGTTGCTCTGGTCAGCTTCTTCAAAAATGCTGATCTGACATCCTTGGCTGATGCCCCTCTTTTTTGAGAAAGGGAAATGGTTGCAAATAACCTTTTTCCATATGTTCCCTCGATTGGTATTAAAAATTAAATTAGCTCTTGTTTTGTAACTGGTAAGATCTGCAAACAGGCATTCATGGTTCTGTCCCATCAACAAACCTTTGAAACTTTTCTTAGCTTTCTCTGTTTGGATGTCTGGTGGGTAAACAATTTCCATAGCAACGCTGGTGATGTTGGCTACAATGTTGCAATAGAAGTGCTGTTTCTTGTATAATGCTCTCTTGTTTCTTCAGAGGACTGTTTCACTTTGTTGTCCTTTTTTTTCTCCTTTTTCTTCTGTCCTTATTTTGTCTTCCTTTCTTCTGTTAACTAGATATTTTTTTGTTATTCTTTGTAAGCTAGCTAGCTTCTTCCAGGAGAGTCCCTAGCAACTGCTTAGCAACATGTAAACAATTCAGCTAACAATTCAGCTAGCTAAGATAACTGTATAATTTTATGAAAAATAGTTACTTTTTCAAAATCCTGTCTTTTTGGTTTGTTGCTTGTATTGTCTTCTATTGAGTCTTGCAGTTTTCTTTTGATTTTTTCGATGTACTTCACTCTAAAAAAACATTTAAATCTCAATATATACAGGAGCTCATTTTTCAGCAGCTGCTCAATTTGGAACTCCGGAACTCTCTCACTCTCTCTCTCGACCATTTCCCTCTCTCTCTCGACCGCTCCCTCTCTCTCTCGACCGCTCCCTCTATCTCTCGACCGCTCCCTCTCGACCGCTCCCTCTCGACCGCTCCCTCTCGACCGCTCCCTCTCGACCGCTCTCTCTCGACCGCTCCCTCTCTCTCGACCGCTCCCTCTCTCTCGACCGCTCCCTCTCTCTCGACCGCTCCCTCTCTCTCGACCGCTCCCTCTCTCTCGACCGCTCCCTCTCTCGACCGCTCCCTCTCTCTCTCGACCGCTCCCTCTCTCTCTCGACCGCTCCCTTTCTCTCTCGACCGCTCCCTCTCTCTCTCGACCGCTCTCTCTCTCGACCGCTCTCTCTCTCTCGACCGCTCTCTCTCTCTCGACCGCTCTCTCTCTCGACCGCTCTCTCTCTCGACCGCTCTCTCTCTCGACCGCTCTCTCTCTCGACCGCTCTCTCTCTCGACCGCTCTCTCTCTCGACCGCTCTCTCTCTCGACCCCTCGCTCTCTCGACCGCTCGCTCTCTCTCGACCGCTCTCTCTCTCGACCCCTCGCTCTCTCGACCGCTCGCTCTCTCTCGACCGCTCTCTCTCTCTCGACCGCTCTCTCTCTCTCGACCGCTCTCTCTCTCGACCGCTCTCTCTCTCGACCGCTCTCTCTCGACCGCTCTCTCTCGACCGCTCTCTATCTCTCTCTTTCTCTCTCGACCGCTCTCTCTCTCTCTCGACCGCTCTCTCTCTCTCTCGACCGCTCTCTCTCTCTCTCCCGCTCGCTCTCTCTCTCTCGACCGCTCGCTCTCTCTCTCGACCGCTCGCTCTCTCTCTCGACCGCTCGCTCTCTCTCTCGACCGCTCGCTCTCTCTCTCGACCGCTCGCTCTCTCTCTCGACCGCTCGCTCTCTCTCGACCGCTCGCTCTCTCTCTCGACCGCTCGCTCTCTCTCTCGACCGCTCGCTCTCTCTCTCTCTCGACCGCTCTCTCTCGACCGCTCTCTCTCGACCGCTCTCTCTCGACCGCTCTCTCTCGACCGCTCTCTCTCGACCGCTCTCTCTCGACCGCTCTCTCTCGACCGCTCTCTCTCGACCGCTCTCTCTCGACCGCTCTCTCTCGACCGCTCTCTCTCGACCGCTCTCTCTCGACCGCTCTCTCTCGACCGCTCTTTCTCGACCGCTGCCTCTCTCTCTCGACCGCTCCCTCTCTCTCTCGACCGCTCTCTCTCTCTCTCGACCGCTCTCTCTCTCTCTCTCGACCGCTCTCTCTCTCTCGACCGCTCTCTCAAATTCAAATTCAAATTCAAGCTGCTTTATTGGCATGAAAAACATTGTGTCAATATTGCCAAAGCAACAATGTATACAATATACATTGTAACAAAATTATAAATGATAGCAAATAATAATATAAAATGGTAGTAAATAATAATACAAAATTAAATACAAAAATAATAACAATAAAATGGTAACAGTCTACAGTAAACATTAATAATTATAGTAATAACAATAATAGTAATAATAAGTAAGTTACTGTTTACTATGCAGATGTTATTATTCAGTGTCCCTCAGGCTATGGCAGGAAAATACATATTTGGCTGCAAGAGGAGCCATTGCTCCTTCGCCCATGAGTATTCTTAGTTTTTCCTCTGGGTTCAATTTGTAAAAATTTGGAATATATGTAGTCATTTCTGTGAATAATGAATCTCTTTGTGAGGAATATTTATCACAGTAAAGGAGAAAGTGCATCTCTGTCTCTACCTCCCCTGTCATGCAGTGACCACATACACGCTCCTCTTTGGGTAGCCATGTCTTTTTATGTCTGCCGGTTTCTATTGCCAATCGGTGGTCACTCAGCCTGTACTTGGTAAGGATCTGTCTCTGCTTCGTATCTCTGACAGAGTAGAGATAATCAGCCAATTCATATTCTCTGTTTAGGGTCAGATAGCAATTTAGTCGGCTTTGGGATTTTGTTTCGTTTTTCCAGTATTGTAAATATGATTCCTTTGATTGGTTCATGATTTTGCTTATTGGAATTCTTTCTTTTGAAGCAGTGCTGGCGTCAGCTTGGTTGGTGAGGTCCAACACCATCTGACTGAGAGGGCTCGTTTCTGGGCTCAGCTCTTGGGCTTGAAGTGCTTTAAATTGCAGACTCGAATTTGGACTTGAATTTAGATGTAGCCAAAATTTTAATGATCTTTTCTGTATTTTCATTATTACTGGAAAACGGCCCAATTCTGCCCTACATGCATTAGTTGGTGTATTTCTCTGGACTTGTAGAATTTTCCGACAGAATTCTGCATGTAGGGCTTCAATTGGATGTTTGTCCCACATTTTAAAATCCAGTTTATTGAGTGGCCCCCAAACCTCACTTCCATAAAATGCTATTGGTAGGATTACACTGTCAAATATTTTAGTCCAAATTCTAATTGGGATGTTGATTTTGAATAATTTCATTTTTATTGCATACATTGCTCTGCGGGCTTTTTCTTTGAGTGCCTTCACTGCCATATTAAAGTTTCCCGATGCAGATATGGTCAGACCAAGGTAGGTGTAATTTTTTGTGTGTTCAATTAAGGTGTTGTTCAGGGTGAATTTACATTTGTGTTTCTGACATCTGGGTTTTTTTTGGAAAATCATGATTTTAGTTTTTTGGAAATTTACTGCCAGGGCCCAATTATGGCAATATTGCTCCAGAATATTAATGTTTTGTTGAAGACCTTCTTTGGTTGGTGATAGAAGTACCAAGTCATCAGCATATAGCAGGTATTTCACCTCTGTGTCAAATAGTGTGAGTCCTGGGGCTGGAGATTGGTCCAACATGTCTGCTAATTCATTGATATAAATGTTGAAAAGATTTGGACTCAAATTGCAGCCTTGTCTCACACCTCGACATTGTGAAAAAAATTCTGTTCTTTGGTTTTTGATTTTTATTGCACACTTGTTTTCTGTGTACATACATTTTATTAAGTCATACACCTTACCACCAAGCCCACTTTGTAGAATTTTGTAGAATAGCCCTTCGTGCCAAATCGAATCAAATGCTTTTTTAAAGTCAATAAAGCAAGCAAAGATTTTGCCCTCTTTTTTTTGGTGGACGTGTTTATTAATTAGTGTGTGTAAGGTGTATATATGGTCAGTAGTGCGATGGTTAGGGAGAAAGCCAATTTGACATTTACTTATTACATTTTTTTCTTGAAGAAAGGTTTGAATTCTTGAATTCAAAATGCTACAGAAAATCTTTCCCAAGTTACTGTTGACGCAAATTCCCCTGTAATTATTGGGGTCTGATTTGTCTCCACTTTTGTGGATAGGGGAGATGAGCCCCTGGTTCCAGACATCAGGGAAGCAGCCAGAAGTTAAAACCATGTTGAACAATTTAAGCACAGCATTTTGCAACTCAGGTGTGCTGTTTTTCAGCATTTCATTTCTGATGTTGTCTACACCACAAGCCTTTTTTGATTTAATAGATTTTAGCTTTTCATTTAGTTCTTGTTGGGTTATTGGGTAATCTAATGGATTTTGGTTGTTTTTAATGACTGATTCCAGGATGTTCAATTTTTCTTTAATTTCTAATTGGTTCTGGTTTAAGTCTTTTTGTGGGATGTTTTTGTATAGATTATCAAAGTAAGTTTTCCAAATTCCTACATCTTGTATGGCTAATTCTTGTGGCTTTGTTGTGCTTAAATTGTTCCACATGTCCCAGAACTGATTTTGGTCAATTGCGTTTTCAATTTCATCAAGTGTCTTGTTGGTATAATTCAATTTCTTGCATTTCAGTGTTTGTTTATACTGTTTCAGAGTTTCAAAGTATTCATATCGTAGCTCTGGGTTGTTTTGCTGCTTATGTTTTTTGTTTGACATTTGTCTTAGGTGTTTTCTAATTGTTTTACATTCATTATCAAACCATTTGTCAGAAACATTTTGATTTTTGCTTCTGATGTTGCATTGCTTTGGTTTTCTCAAATTTGCTTTCGATGCTGCTTTTTGAAATATGCAGTTGATGTTTTGGGTAGCTGAATTGACACCATCTTTATTGTTTTGGTACTGTGAGTTATTGAAAAACTGTATAGAGTTCATCATTTCATTTGAGTTCAATGTTTCAATGAATGCCTCTGCACTGTTTGGAGCCCATCTGAACGATTGGTTTATGTTGTAAAGTTTATTGAGCTGTTTTTTTGAATGAATATTGCCGGTTAATTTCTTCAGAAACACGTTGATCTGACTGTGATCTGACAATGGTGTCTGTGGTCTGACAGTGAATGCACTAATGGAGGAGGGGTCAATGTCAGTGATGGCATAATCGACTACACTTGTCCCAAGAGCTGAGCAGTAAGTAAACTGACCTAAAGAGTCCCCTCTGATTCTACCATTAAGCATGTACAGGCCTAAGGCTCGACAGAGATGTACTAACTCTTTTCCATTTTTGTTCAGTATTTGGTCAGGACTGTTTCTATTATTTATAATAGGGCTACTGTACAAGGAGGGGTGTCCAAATATGTGGTGGTTACCTCCCGCATCAGTGTAGTCAGGCTCAGAACCTGTTCTTGCATTGAAATCTCCACAAAGAAGCACTTTACCCTGCGCCTGAAATGTAATGATTTCTGTCTGGAGATTGTCAAAAAACTGATCATCATAATATGATGAATCTGAAGGAGGAGCATAAGCTGCACATATGTATACATCATTGTCACAATAGATTGTACCTTTGTTAAGTTTTAGCCAAATGTGAGTGGTACCTTTTTTCATTTCATTCAGTGCTAAGTCCTGCTTATGCCAAATGATGATTCCACCTGAGTCTCGGCCCCGTTTAACATTTTTATGTTTGATTGATGGTAGTAAACTTTCTCTATAGCCTGAGGGACACTGAGTATCTATGTCTCCACGACACCATGTTTCCAGTAGGATTATGATGTCCTGTCCCTTGATGTTTTTAATCAATTCTGGATTAGTTGTTTTATAACCAAAATGTGAAGAGTATAGGCCCTGGATATTCCAAGAGCTGATAGTTAATGATCTCATTTATAATAAGTGATATTCACTGGTTTGAGTAAAGTACATCGAAAAAAACAAAAAAAATAAAATACTATATATACATATATATATACATATACATATACATATACATACATATATACATATACACATACACATACACATACATATATATACATACACACACACACATACACACACACACACACACATACACACACACACACACACACACATACATATATGTATATATACATATACATACACATACACATACATATATACATATACACACATACACACATACATATATATATATATATATATACACATATACATGCACATACACATATACACACATACATACATACATACACACACACGAGCACACACACACACACCATTACATATAATAATTATTATAGTACCGGTGTCAATACATTTAGGAATATTTGTAAACAAATTAATAAGAATGGAATAAGATTGCACTGTACTTATTTTATGTGCAATCTGCAACCCTGTGTGTTTGTGTGTGTGTGTGTGTGTGTGCGTGCCCGTGTGTGAATTAAAGGGACTGTCTAGCTCAGTAGTCTGCATATTAGTTGCAGTAGTTGGCGCACCTCTCCTATCTCTGATTGTTCTAGGGGTCTTCTGCCAGAGGTTACCTCAGCATATGTAGGCTGACGATCTAATTGATACATGGTGTGGACTGCATCATGTGGTCTACTTCCCTGAAGGGCAGTGTTCTGACCGACCCTGGAGTAGTGGTCAGAGCTGTGTTGTGATGGGCTGGGTCTAGTAGAGCTGTGTTGTGATGGGACAGGTCTAGTAGAGCTGTGTTGTGATGGGCCGGGTCTAGTAGAGCTGTGTTGTGATGGGCCGGGTCTAGTAGAGCTGTGTTGTGATGGGCCGGGTCTAGTAGAGCTTTGTTGTGATGGGCCAGGTCTAGTAGAGCTGTGTTGTGATGGGCCAGGTCTAGTAGAGCTGTGTTGGGATGGGCCGGGTCTAGTAGAGCTGTGTTGTGAAGGGCCGGGTCTAGTAGAGCTGTGTTGTGATGGGCCAGGTCTAGTAGAGCTGTGCTGTGTTGGGCCTGGTCTAGTAGAGCTGTGCTGTAATAAGCCATGTCTGGCTCTTTTCTCCTCGGGATGGTGGAGGTACTGTTGTTTCAGAAGGTGGGGCGGGGGACCTTTGTTGCTGGGGTGATGGGTGTGTGGGTCCCTGCCAAGTGTTGCATCTTTTAGGTCCTTGGCAAAGGTTCTGATACTGTCCTGATCAAGATGTATATTATCATATAAGTGTTGACATGTCAGAGTGGGGTGGTGAGCCGTTCTGACGTTGAGCAGTGAGGCACAGTCCACAGTGATCTGTTGATTTATTTTGTCGATCAACTTTTCTGGGAAGTCTTTTCTTGGTAGGAGGGTGGACACAACTATATTGGTTGTTGGGAACATAGCCTGTGCCCGTTCTGCCACTCTTCTCACTGCCCCAGATACATTTTCACCTTTGGCATGAAGGTCGTTTGTGCCAGTGTGGATGATGATGTTGTCAGGGGTGTCAATCCTGGTCTGACTGAGTAGCTGCATTGCACTCTCAGTTGTAGGACACCAGAATTTATACACCTGGTGTCTAGGAAATAATCTTTCCTGGACTAAGAACTTCCCATTTGAATCAATTAGAATTGCAGTTGTGGGTGATTGTCTGGGTGGAGCAGACTGGGAGGCTGGTATTCTGACCTGGGCTGGAGCAGACTGGGAGGCTGGTAGGTTAACCTGGGCTGGAGCAGACTGGGAGGCTGGTATTCTGACCTGGGCTGGAGCAGACTGGGAGGCTGGTAGGTTGACCTGGGCTGGAGCAGACTGGGAGGCTGGTAGGTTAACCTGGGCTGGAGCAGACTGGGAGGCTGGTATTCTGACCTGGGCTGGAGCAGACTGGGAGGCTGGTAGGTTGACCTGGGCTGGAGCAGACTGAGAGGCTGGTAGGTTGACCTGGGCTGGAGCAGACTGGTAGGCTGGTGCAGTGTCATCCGGCTGTCTAGTGGAGGCCATGCTGGTCTCAGGTTCTGCTTGTGTTGTACCAAGCTGGTGGACATGTTCTCTAGATGCAGAGGACACAATGACTCTCTGCCGGTTGAGGGTGTCAATGTACCTCTCTTTTTGTTCGAGCTCCTTTCTTGTTGTGCTCAGATGGTCTCTGAGGTCATCATTTGTCTGACTCAGCTTGTCCATTCTGCTTTCTAATTTAGCTATGGATGCTCTGCTCTCCTCCCTGAACTGTTTCATCTCTTCTTTGAGTTTCTGGACAGTGTCCTCCTCTTGAAGCTTGTTCTCTCTGAGTTCTATGACCTCTGCTTCGACTAGAGAGAGGGTGTTGTGGAAACGTTGCATAGCAGGTGTTCTTATTGAAATTGTCATGTCCTTGACTCTGTCTGCTGCAGGTGAGGTAGGTAAAGGGACGTTGAGGGCTTCCTGCTGGGTCACAGAGACCATTGGGGTCTGCTTTTCTCCATCTCCCTCCTTGACTTTTTCCTCATTTTCTGAGATGATGTCAGCGTCTTCTTTTAGGGTAGCAAACCTATTCTCAAAAGCCTGGAGGCTTGAATCATTGCCTTGTATCAATACAGTTCCATTATTATATAAGTTTACTGTTTGATATGTGTTGCTCTGGTCAGCTTCTTCAAAAATGCTGATCTGACATCCTTGGCTGATGCCCCTCTTTTTTGAGAAAGGGAAATGGTTGCAAATAACCTTTTTCCATATGTTCCCTCGATTGGTATTAAAAATTAAATTTGCTCTTGTTTTGTAACTGGTAAGATCTGCAAACAGGCATTCATGGTTCTGTCCCATCAACAAACCTTTGAAACTTTTCTTAGCTTTCTCTGTTTGGATGTCTGGTGGGTAAACAATTTCCATAGCAACGCTGGTGATGTTGGCTACAATGTTGCAATAGAAGTGCTGTTTCTTGTATTATGCTCTCTTGTTTCTTCAGAGGACTGTTTCACTTTGTTGTCCTGTTTTCTTTTCCTTTTTCTTCTGTCCTTATTTTGTCCTTATTTTGTCTTCCTTTCTTCTGTTAACTAGATATTTTTTTGTTATTCTTTGTAAGCTAGCTAGCTTCTTCCAGGAGAGTCCTTAGCAACTGCTTAGCAACATGTAAACAATTCAGCTAACAATTCAGCTAGCTAAGATAACTGTATAATTTTATGAAAAATAGTTACTTTCTCAAAATCCTGTCTTTTTGGTTTGTTGCTTCTATTGTCTTCTATTGAGTCTTGCAGTTTTCTTTTGATTTTTTCGATGTACTTCACTCTAAAAAACCATTTAAATCTCAATATATACAGGAGCTCATTTTTCAGCAGCTGCTCAATTTGGAACTCCGGAACTCTCTCTCTCTCTCTCGACCGCTCTCTCTCGACCGCGCTCTCTCGACCGCTCTCTCTCGACCGCTCTCTCTCGACCGCTCTCTCTCGACCGCGCTCTCTCGACCGATCTCTCTCGACCGCTCCCTCTCTCTCTCGACCGCTCGCTCTCGACCGCTCTCTTTCGACCGCTCTCTCTCGACCGCTCTCTCTCGACCGCTCTCTCTCGACCGATCTCTCTCGACCGCTCCCTCTCTCTCTCGACCGCTCTCTCTCTCTCGACCGCTCTCTCTCTCGACCGCTCTCTCTCTCGACCGCTCTCTCTCTCGACCGCTCGCTCTCTCTCGACCGCTCTCTCTCTCTCGACCGCTCTCTCTCTCTCGACCGCTCTCTCTCTCGACCGCTCTCTCTCTCGACCGCTCTCTCTCTCGACCGCTCTCTCTCTCGACCGCTCTCTCTCTCGACCGCTCTCTCTCTCGACCGCTCTCTCTCTCGACCGCTCTCTCTCTCGACCGCTCGCTCTCTCGACCGCTCGCTCTCTCGACCGCTCGCTCTCTCGACCGCTCTCTCTCTCTCGACCGCTCGCTCTCTCTCTCTCGACCGCTCTCTCTCGACCGATCTCTCTCGACCGCTCTCTCTCGACCGCTCTCTCTCGACCGCTCTCTCTCGACCGCTCTCTCTCGACCGCTCTCTCTCGACCGCTCTCTATCTCTCTCTTTCTCTCTCTCTCTTTCTCTCTCGACCGCTCTCTCTCTCTCTCGACCGCTCTCTCTCTCTCTCCCGCTCGCTCTCTCTCTCGACCGCTCGCTCTCTCTCTCTCGACCGCTCGCTCTCTCTCTCTCTCGACCGCTCGCTCTCTCTCTCTCTCGACCGCTCGCTCTCTCTCTCTCTCGACCGCTCGCTCTCTCTCTCTCTCTCGACCGCTCTCTCTCGACCGCTCTCTCTCGACCGCTCTCTCTCGACCGCTCTCTCTCGACCGCTCTCTCTCGACCGCTCTCTCTCGACCGCTCTCTCTCGACCGCTCTCTCTCGACCGCTCTCTCTCGACCGCTCTCTCTCGACCGCTCTCTATCTCTCTCTTTCTCTCTCGACCGCTCTCTCTCTCTCTCGACCGCTCTCTCTCTCTCTCGACCGCTCTCTCTCTCTCTCCCGCTCGCTCTCTCTCTCGACCGCTCGCTCTCTCTCTCGACCGCTCGCTCTCTCTCTCGACCGCTCGCTCTCTCTCTCTCTCGACCGCTCGCTCTCTCTCTCTCTCGACCGCTCTCTCTCGACCGCTCTCTCTCGACCGCTCTCTCTCGACCGCTCTCTCTCGACCGCTCTCTCTCGACCGCTCTCTCTCGACCGCTCTCTCTCGACCGCTCTCTCTCGACCGCTCTCTCTCGACCGCTCTCTCTCGACCGCTCTCTCTCGACCGCTCTCTATCTCTCTCTTTCTCTCTCGACCGCTCTCTCTCTCTCTCGACCGCTCTCTCTCTCTCTCGACCGCTCTCTCTCGACCGCTCTCTCTCGACCGCTCTCTCTCGACCGCTCTCTCTCGACCGCTCTCTCTCGACCGCTCTCTCTCGACCGCTCTCTCTCGACCGCTCTCTCTCGACCGCTCTCTCTCGACCGCTCTCTATCTCTCTCTTTCTCTCTCGACCGCTCTCTCTCTCTCTCGACCGCTCTCTCTCTCTCTCCCGCTCGCTCTCTCTCTCGACCGCTCGCTCTCTCTCTCGACCGCTCGCTCTCTCTCTCGACCGCTCGCTCTCTCTCTCTCTCGACCGCTCGCTCTCTCTCTCTCTCGACCGCTCGCTCTCTCTCTCTCTCTCTCGACCGCTCTCTCTCGACCGCTCTCTATCTCTCTCTTTCTCTCTCGACCGCTCTCTCTCTCTCTCGACCGCTCTCTCTCTCTCTCCCGCTCGCTCTCTCTCTCGACCGCTCGCTCTCTCTCTCGACCGCTCGCTCTCTCTCTCGACCGCTCGCTCTCTCTCTCTCTCGACCGCTCGCTCTCTCTCTCTCTCGACCGCTCGCTCTCTCTCTCTCTCTCTCGACCGCTCTCTCTCGACCGCTCTCTATCTCTCTCTTTCTCTCTCGACCGCTCTCTCTCTCTCTCGACCGCTCTCTCTCTCTCTCGACCGCTCTCTCTCTCTCTCGACCGCTCTCTCTCTCTCTCGACCGCTCGCTCTCTCTCGACCGCTCGCTCTCTCTCGACCGCTCGCTCTCTCTCGACCGCTCGCTCTCTCTCTCGACCGCTCGCTCTCTCTCTCGACCGCTCGCTCTCTCTCTCGACCGCTCGCTCTCTCTCTCGACCGCTCGCTCTCTCTCTCGACCGCTCGCTCTCTCTCTCGACCGCTCGCTCTCTCTCTCGACCGCTCGCTCTCTCTCTCTCTCGACCGCTCTCTCTCGACCGCTCTCTCTCGACCGCTCTCTCTCGACCGCTCTCTCTCGACCGCTCCCTCTCTCTCTCGACCGCTCTCTCTCTCTCTCGACCGCTCTCTCTCTCTCTCTCGACCTCTCTCTCTCGACCGCTCTCTCTCTCTCTCGACCGCTCTCTCTCTCTCGACCGCTCACTCTCTCTCTCGACCGCTCACTCTCTCTCTCGACCATTTCCCTCTCTCTCTCGACCGCTCCCTCTCTCTCTCGACCGCTCCCTCTATCTCTCGACCGCTCCCTCTCGACCGCTCCCTCTCGACCGCTCCCTCTCGACCGCTCTCTCTCGACCGCTCCCTCTCTCTCGACCGCTCCCTCTCTCTCGACCGCTCCCTCTCTCTCGACCGCTCCCTCGACCGCTCCCTCTCTCTCGACCGCTCCCTCTCTCTCGACCGCTCCCTCTCTCTCGACCGCTCCCTCTCTCTCTCGACCGCTCCATCTCTCTCTCGACCGCTCCCTCTCTCTCTCGACCGCTCTCTCTCTCTCGACCGCTCTCTCTCTCGACCGCTCTCTCTCTCGACCGCTCTCTCTCTCGACCGCTCTCTCTCTCGACCGCTCTCTCTCTCTCGACCGCTCTCTCTCTCGACCGCTCTCTCTCTCGACCGCTCTCTCTCTCGACCGCTCTCTCTCTCTCGACCGCTCTCTCTCTCTCGACCGCTCTCTCTCTCGACCGCTCTCTCTCTCGACCGCTCTCTCTCTCGACCGCTCTCTCTCTCGACCGCTCTCTCTCTCGACCGCTCTCTCTCTCGACCGCTCTCTCTCGACCGCTCTCTCTCTCGACCCCTCGCTCTCTCTCTCGACCCCTCGCTCTCTCTCTCTCGACCGCTCTCTCTCGACCGCTCTCTCTCGACCGCTCTCTCTCGACCGCTCTCTCTCGACCGCTCTCTATCTCTCTCTTTCTCTCTCGACCGCTCTCTCTCTCTCGACCGCTCTCTCTCTCTCTCGACCGCTCGCTCTCTCTCGACCGCTCGCTCTCTCTCTCGACCGCTCGCTCTCTCTCTCTCTCGACCGCTCGCTCTCTCTCTCGACCGCTCTCTCTCTCTCTCGACCGCTCGCTCTCTCTCTCGACCGCTCGCTCTCTCTCTCGACCGCTCGCTCTCTCTCTCTCTCGACCGCTCGCTCTCTCTCTCTCTCGACCGCTCTCTCGACCGCTCTCTCTCGACCGCTCTCTCTCGACCGCTCTCTCTCGACCGCTCTCTCTCGACCGCTCTCTCTCGACCGCTCTCTCTCGACCGCTCTTTCTCGACCGCTGCCTCTCTCTCTCGACCCCTCCCTCTCTCTCTCGACCGCTCTCTCTCTCGACCGCTCTCTCTCTCTCTCTCGACCGCTCTCTCTCTCTCGACCGCTCTCTCTCTCTCTCGACCGCTCTCTCTCTCTCTCGACCGCTCGCTCTCTCTCTCTCTCGACCGCTCGCTCTCTCTCTCTCTCGACCGCTCGCTCTCTCTCTCTCTCGACCGCTCGCTCTCTCGACCGCTCTCTCTCGACCGCTCTCTCTCGACCGCTCTCTCTCGACCGCTCTCTCTCGACCGCTCTCTCTCGACCGCTCTCTCTCGACCGCTCTCTATCTCTCTCTTTCTCTCTCGACCGCTCTCTCTCTCTCGACCGCTCTCTCTCTCTCTCGACCGCTCTCTCTCTCTCTCCCGCTCGCTCTCTCTCGACCGCTCGCTCTCTCTCTCGACCGCTCGCTCTCTCTCTCGACCGCTCGCTCTCTCTCTCGACCGCTCGCTCTCTCTCTCGACCGCTCGCTCTCTCTCTCGACCGCTCGCTCTCTCTCTCGACCTCTCTCTCTCGACCGCTCTCTCTCGACCGCTCTCTCTCGACCGCTCTCTCTCGACCGCTCTCTCTCGACCGCTCTCTCTCGACCGCTCTCTCTCGACCGCTCTCTCTCGACCGCTCTCTCTCGACCGCTCTCTCTCTCTCGACCGCTCTCTCTCTCTCGACCGCTCTCTCTCTCTCTCGACCGCTCTCTCTCTCTCTCTCGACCTCTCTCTCTCGACCGCTCTCTCTCTCTCTCGACCGCTCTCTCTCTCGACCGCTCCCTCTCTCTCGACCGCTCCCTCTCTCTCGACCGCTCCCTCTCTCTCGACCGCTCTCTCTCTCTCTCTCGACCGCTCTCTCTCTCTCTCTCGACCGCTCTCTCTCTCTCTCGACCGCTCTCTCTCTCTCTCGACCGCTCTCTCTCTCTCGACCGCTCACTCTCTCTCTCGACCGCTCACTCTCTCTCTCGACCATTTCCCTCTCTCTCTCGACCGCTCCCTCTCTCTCTCGACCGCTCCCTCTATCTCTCGACCGCTCCCTCTCGACCGCTCCCTCTCGACCGCTCCCTCTCGACCGCTCTCTCTCGACCGCTCTCTCTCGACCGCTCCCTCTCTCTCGACCGCTCCCTCTCTCTCGACCGCTCCCTCTCTCGACCGCTCCCTCTCTCTCGACCGCTCCCTCTCTCTCTCTCGACCGCTCCCTCTCTCTCTCTCGACCGCTCCATCTCTCTCTCGACCGCTCCCTCTCTCTCTCGACCGCTCCCTCTCTCTCTCGACCGCTCTCTCTCTCTCGACCGCTCTCTCTCTCGACCGCTCTCTCTCTCGACCGCTCTCTCTCTCGACCGCTCTCTCTCTCGACCGCTCTCTCTCTCGACCGCTCGCTCTCTCGACCGCTCGCTCTCTCGACCGCTCGCTCTCTCTCGACCGCTCTCTCTCGACCGCTCTCTCTCTCGACCGCTCTCTCTCTCGACCGCTCTCTCTCTCGACCGCTCTCTCTCTCGACCGCTCTCTCTCTCGACCGCTCTCTCTCTCGACCGCTCTCTCTCGACCCCTCGCTCTCTCGACCGCTCGCTCTCTCTCTCTCTCTCGACCGCTCTCTCTCGACCGCTCTCTCTCGACCGCTCTCTCTCGACCGCTCTCTATCTCTCTCTTTCTCTCTCGACCGCTCTCTCTCTCTCTCTCGACCGCTCTCTCTCTCTCGACCGCTCTCTCTCTCTCTCCCGCTCGCTCTCTCTCTCCCGCTCGCTCTCTCTCGACCGCTCGCTCTCTCTCGACCGCTCGCTCTCTCTCTCTCCCGCTCGCTCTCTCTCGACCGCTCGCTCTCTCTCGACCGCTCGCTCTCTCTCTCGACCGTTCGCTCTCTCTCTCGACCGCTCGCTCTCTCTCTCGACCGCTCGCTCTCTCTCTCGACCGCTCGCTCTCTCTCTCGACCGCTCGCTCTCTCTCTCGACCGCTCGCTCTCTCTCTCGACCGCTCGCTCTCTCTCTCTCTCTCGACCTCTCTCTCTCGACCGCTCTCTCTCGACCGCTCTCTCTCGACCGCTCTCTCTCGACCGCTCTCTCTCGACCGCTCTCTCGACCGCTCTCTCTCGACCGCTCTCTCTCGACCGCTCTCTCTCGACCGCTCTTTCTCGACCGCTGCCTCTCTCTCTCGACCGCTCCCTCTCTCTCTCGACCGCTCTCTCTCTCGACCGCTCTCTCTCTCTCTCTCTCGACCGCTCTCTCTCTCTCGACCGCTCTCTCTCTCTCTCGACCGCTCTCTCTCTCTCTCGACCGCTCTCTCTCTCTCTCGACCGCTCTCTCTCTCTCTCGACCGCTCCCTCTCTCTCGACCGCTCCCTCTCTCGACCGCTCTCTCTCTCGACCGCTCTCTCTCTCTCTCGAGCGCTCTCTCTCTCTCTCGACCGCTCTCTCTCTCGACCGCTCTCTCTCTTTCGACCGCTCTCTCTCGACCGCTGTCTCTCTCTCTCGAGCGCTCTCTCTCTCTCTCGACCGCTCTCTCTCTCGACCGCTCTCTCTCTCGACCGCTCTCTCTCTCGACCTCTCTCTCTCGAGCGCTCTCTCTCTCTCTCGACCGCTCTCTCTCTCGACCTCTCTCTCTCGACCGCTCTCTCTCTCGACCGCTCTCTCTCTCTCGACCGCTCTCTCTCTCTCGACCGCTCTCTCTCGCTCGACCGCTCTCTCTCGACCGCTGTCTCTCGACCGCTCTCTCTCTCTCGACCGCTCTCTCTCGACCGCTCTCTCTCGACCGCTCTCTCTCGACCGCTCTCTCTCGACCGCTCTCTCGCTCTCTCTAAACCGCTCTCTCTCGCCCGCTCTCTCTCGACCGCTCTCTCTCGACCGCTCTCTCTCGACCGCTCCCTCTCTCTCTCGACCGCTCCCTCTCTCTCTCGACCGCTCCCTCTCTCTCTCGACCGCTCCCTCTCTCTCTCGACTGCTCCCTCTCTCTCGCTCCCTCTCTCTCTCGACTGCTCCCTCTCTCTCTCGACCGCTCCCTCTCTCTCTCTCCCTCTCTCTCTTGACCGCTCCCTCTCTCTCTCGACCGCTCTCTCT
The DNA here is from genome assembly GCF_057628025.1 of Oncorhynchus mykiss. NCBI lineage: Eukaryota > Metazoa > Chordata > Actinopteri > Salmoniformes > Salmonidae > Oncorhynchus > Oncorhynchus mykiss. The sequence goes on along the minus strand of NC_143051.1, from coordinate 41,701,975 downwards.
CTCGACCGCTCTCTCTCTCGACCGCTCTCTCTCTCTCTCGACCGCTCTCTCTCTCTCGACCGCTCTCTCTCTCTCGACCGCTCTCTCTCGACCGCTCTCTCTCGACCGCTCTCTCTCGACCGCTCTCTCTCTCTCTCTCGACCGCTCTCTCTCTCTCTCGACCGCTCTCTCTCTCTCTCGACCGCTCTCTCTCGACCGCTCTCTCTCGACCGCTCTCTCTCGCTCTCTCTCGACCGCTCTCTCTCGCTCTCTCTCGACCGCTCTCTCTCTCTCGCTCTCTCTCGACCGCTCTCTCTCTCTCGCTCTCTCTCTCTCGCTCTCTCTCGACCGCTCTCTCTCTCTCGCTCTCTCTCGACCGCTCTCTCTCTCTCTCGCTCTCTCAAATTCAAATTCAAATTCAAATTCAAGCTGCTTTATTGGCATGAAAAACATTGTGTCAATATTGCCAAAGCAACAATGTATACAATATACATTGTAACAAAATTGTAAATGATAGCAAATAATAATATAAAATGGTAGTAAATAATAATACAAAAATAAATACAATAAAATGGTAACAGTCTACAGTAAACATTAATAATTATAGTAATAACAATAATAGTAATAATAAGTAAGTTACTGTTTACTATGCAGATGTTATTATTCAGTGTCCCTCAGGCTATGGCAGGAAAATACATATTTGGCTGCAAGAGGAGCCATTGCTCCTTCGCCCATGAGTATTCTTAGTTTTTCCTCTGGGTTCAATTTGTAAAAATGTGGAATATATGTAGTCATTTCTGTGAATAATGAATCTCTTTGTGAGGAATATTTATCACAGTAAAGGAGAAAGTGCATCTCTGTCTCTACCTCCCCTGTCATGCAGTGACCACATACACGCTCCTCTTTGGGTAGCCATGTCTTTTTATGTCTGCCGGTTTCTATTGCCAATCGGTGGTCACTCAGCCTGTACTTGGTAAGGATCTGTCTCTGCTTCGTATCTCTGACAGAGTAGAGATAATCAGCCAATTCATATTCTCTGTTTAGGGTCAGATAGCAATTTAGTCGGCTTTGGGATTTTGTTTCGTTTTTCCAGTATTGTAAGTATGATTCCTTTGATTGGTTCATGATTTTGTTTATTGGAATTCTTTCTTTTGAAGCAGTGCTGGTGTCAGCTTGATTGGTGAGGTCCAACACCAGCTGACTGAGAGGGCTCGTTTCTGGGCTCAGCTCTTGGGCTTGAAGTGCTTTAAATTGCAGACTCGAATTTGGACTTGAATTTAGATGTAGCCAAAATTTTAATGATCTTTTCTGTATTTTCATTATTACTGGAAAACGGCCCAATTCTGCCCTACATGCATTAGTTGGTGTATTTCTCTGGACTTGTAGAATTTTCCGACAGAATTCTGCATGTAGGGTTTCAATTGGATGTTTGTCCCACATTTTAAAATCCAGTTTATTGAGTGGCCCCCAAACCTCACTTCCATAAAGTGCTATTGGTAGGATTACACTGTCAAATATTTTAGTCCAAATTCTAATTGGGATGTTGATTTTGAATAATTTCATTTTTATTGCATACATTGCTCTGCGGGCTTTTTCTTTGAGTGCCTTCACTGCCATATTAAAGTTTCCCGATGCAGATATGGTCAGACCAAGGTAGGTGTAATTTTTTGTGTGTTCAATTAAGGTGTTGTTCAGGGTGAATTTACATTTTTGTTTCTGACATCTGGGTTTTTTTTGGAAAATCATGATTTTAGTTTTTTGGAAATTTACTGCCAGGGCCCAATTATGGCAATATTGCTCCAGAATATTAATGTTTTGTTGAAGACCTTCTTTGGTTGGTGATAGAAGTACCAAGTCATCAGCATATAGCAGGTATTTCACCTCTGTGTCAAATAGTGTGAGTCCTGGGGCTGGAGATTGGTCCAACATGTCTGCTAATTCATTGATATAAATGTTGAAAAGATTTGGACTCAAATTGCAGCCTTGTCTCACACCTCGACATTGTGAAAAAAATTCTGTTCTTTGGTTTTTGATTTTTATTGCACACTTGTTTTCTGTGTACATACATTTTATTAAGTCATTCATTTTGTAGAATAGCCCTTCGTGCCAAATCGAATCAAATGCTTTTTTAAAGTCAATAAAGCAAGCAAAGATTTTGCCCTCTTTTTTTTGGTGGACGTGTTTATTAATTAGTGTGTGTAAGGTGTATATATGGTCAGTAGTGCGATGGTTAGGGAGAAAGCCAATTTGACATTTACTTATTACATTTTTTTCTTGAAGAAAGGTTTGAATTCTTGAATTCAAAATGCTACAGAAAATCTTTCCCAAGTTACTGTTGACGCAAATTCCCCTGTAATTATTGGGGTCTGATTTGTCTCCACTTTTGTGGATAGGGGAGATGAGCCCCTGGTTCCAGACATCAGGGAAGCAGCCAGAAGTTAAAACCATGTTGAACAATTTAAGCACAGCATTTTGCAACTCAGGTGTGCTGTTTTTCAGCATTTCATTTCTGATGTTGTCTACACCACAAGCCTTTTTTGATTTAATAGATTTTAGCTTTTCATTTAGTTCTTGTTGGGTTATTGGGTAATCTAATGGATTTTGGTTGTTTTTAATGACTGATTCCAGGATGTTCAATTTTTCTTTAATTTCTAATTGGTTCTGGTTTAAGTCTTTTTGTGGGATGTTTTTGTATAGATTATCAAAGTAAGTTTTCCAAATTCCTACATCTTGTATGGCTAATTCTTGTGGCTTTGTTGTGCTTAAATTGTTCCACATGTCCCAGAACTGATTTTGGTCAATTGCGTTTTCAATTTCATCAAGTGTCTTGTTGGTATAATTCAATTTCTTGCATTTCAGTGTTTGTTTATACTGTTTCAGAGTTTCAAAGTATTCATATCGTAGCTCTGGGTTGTTTTGCTGCTTATGTTTTTTGTTTGACATTTGTCTTAGGTGTTTTCTAATTGTTTTACATTCATTATCAAACCATTTGTCAGTAACATTTTGATTTTTGCTTCTGATGTTGCATCGCTTTGGTTTTCTCAAATTTGCTTTCGATGCTGCTTTTTGGAATATGCAGTTGATGTTTTGGGTAGCTGAATTGACACCATCTTTATTGTTTTGGTACTGTGAGTTATTGAAAAACTGTATAGAGTTCATCATTTCATTTGAGTTCAATGTTTCAATGAACGCCTCTGCACTGTTTGGAGCCCATCTGAACGATTGGTTTATGTTGTAAAGTTTATTGGGCTGTTTTTTTGAATGAATATTGCCGGTTAATTTCTTCAGAAACACGTTGATCTGACTGTGATCTGACAATGGTGTCTGTGGTCTGACAGTGAATGCACTAATGGAGGAGGGGTCAATGTCAGTGATGGCATAATCGACTACACTTGTCCCAAGAGCTGAGCAGTAAGTAAACTGACCTAAAGAGTCCCCTCTGATTCTACCATTAAGCATGTACAGGCCTAAGGCTCGACAGAGATGTACTAACTCTTTTCCATTTTTGTTCAGTGTTTGGTCAGGACTGTTTCTATTATTTATAATAGGGCTACTGTACAAGGAGGGGTGTCCAAATATGTGGTGGTTACCTCCCGCATCAGTGTAGTCAGGCTCAGAACCTGTTCTTGCATTGAAATCTCCACAAAGAAGCACTTTACCCTGCGCCTGAAATGTAATGATTTCTGTCTGGAGATTGTCAAAAAACTGATCATCATAATATGATGAATCTGAAGGAGGAGCATAAGCTGCACATATGTATACATCATTGTCACAATAGATTGTACCTTTGTTAAGTTTTAGCCAAATGTGAGTGGTACCTTTTTTCATTTCATTCAGTGCTAAGTCCTGCTTATGCCAAATGATGATTCCACCTGAGTCTCGGCCCCGTTTAACATTTTTATGTTTGATTGATGGTAGTAAACTTTCTCTATAGCCTGAGGGACACTGAGTATCTATGTCTCCACGACACCATGTTTCCAGTAGGATTATGATGTCCTGTCCCTTGATGTTTTTAATCAATTCTGGATTAGTTGTTTTATAACCAAAATGTGAAGAGTATAGGCCCTGGATATTCCAAGAGCTGATAGTTAATGATCTCATTTATAATAAGTGATATTCACTGGTTTGAGTAAAGTACATCGAAAAAAACAAAAAAAATAAAATATGTATATATACACATATACATATATATATACATACATATATACACACATACATACATATATACATACACATACATATATATATACATATATACATACATACACATACACATACATACACATATATACATACACATACACACATACATACATACATACACACACATACATACACACACACACATACATACATATATACATACATACACATACACATACATACATACACATACACATACACACATACATACATACATACACACACATACATACACACACACACATACATACATATATATATACATATATATACACATACATATATACATATATATATACATATATATATATATATATATATATATATATATATATATATATATATATATATATATATATATATATATATATATATATATATATATATATATATATATATATATATATATATATATATACACACATACATGCACATACACATATACACACATACATACACACACACGCGCACACACTCACACACACACACACACACACCATTACATATAATAATTATCATAATACCGGTGTCAATACATTTAGGAATATTTGTAAACAAATGAATAAGAATGGAATAAGATTGCATTGTACTTATGTTATGTGCAATCTGCAACCCTGTGTGTTTGTGTGTGTGTGTGTGTGTGCGCGTGCGTGCCCGTGTGTGAATTAAAGGGACTGTCTAGCTCAGTAGTCTGCATATTAGTTGCAGTAGTTGGCGCACCTCTCCTATCTCTGATTGTTCTAGGGGTCTTCTGCCAGAGGTTACCTCAGCATATGTAGGCTGACGATCTAATTGATACATGGTGTGGACTGCATCATGTGGTCTACTTCCCTGAAGGGCAGTGTCCTGACCGACCCTGGAGTAGTGGTCAGAGCTGTGTTGTGATGGGCTGGGTCTAGTAGAGCTGTGTTGTGATGGGACAGGTCTAGTAGAGCTGTGTTCTGATGGGCCGGGTCTAGTAGAGCTGCGTTGTGATGGGCCGGGTCTAGTAGAGCTGTGTTGTGATGGGCCGGGTCTAGTAGAGCTGTGTTGTGATGGGCCGGGTCTAGTAGAGCTTTGTTGTGATGGGCCAGGTCTAGTAGAGCTGTGTTGTGATGGGCCAGGTCTAGTAGAGCTGTGTTGTGATGGGCCAGGTCTAGTAGAGCTTTGTTGTGATGGGCCAGGTCTAGTAGAGCTGTGTTGTGATGGGCCGGGTCTAGTAGAGCTGTGCTGTGTTGGGCCTGGTCTAGTAGAGCTGTGCTGTGTTGGGCCTGGTCTAGTAGAGCTGTGCTGTAATAAGCCATGTCTGGCTCTTTTCTCCTCGGGATGGTGGAGGTACTGTTGTTTCAGAAGGTGGGGCGGGGGACCTTTGTTGCTGGGGTGATGGGTGTGTGGGTCCCTGCCAAGTGTTGCATCTTTTAGGTCCTTGGCAAAGGTTCTGATACTGTCCTGATCAAGATGTATATTATCATATAAGTGTTGACATGTCAGAGTGGGGTGGTGAGCCGTTCTGACGTTGAGCAGTGAGGCACAGTCCACAGTGATCTGTTGATTTATTTTGTCGATCAACTTTTCTGGGAAGTCTTTTCTTGGTAGGAGGGTGGACACAACTATATTGGTTGTTGGGAACATAGCCTGTGCCCGTTCTGCCACTCTTCTCACTGCCCCAGATACATTTTCACCTTTGGCATGAAGGTCGTTTGTGCCAGTGTGGATGATGATGTTGTCAGGGGTGTCAATCCTGGTCTGACTGAGTAGCTGCATTGCACTCTCAGTTGTAGGACACCAGAACTTATACACCTGGTGTCTAGGGAATAATCTTTCCTGGACTAAGAACTTCCCATTTGAATCAATTAGAATTGCAGTTGTGGGTGATTGTCTGGGTGGAGCAGACTGGGAGGCTGGTATTCTGACCTGGGCTGGAGCAGACTGGGAGGCTGGTAGGTTAACCTGGGCTGGAGCAGACTGGGAGGCTGGTATTCTGACCTGGGCTGGAGCGGACTGGGAGGCTGGTAGGTTGACCTGGGCTGGAGCAGACTGGGAGGCTGGTAGGTTAACCTGGGCTGGAGCAGACTGGGAGGCTGGTATTCTGACCTGGGCTGGAGCAGACTGGGAGGCTGGTAGGTTGACCTGGGCTGGAGCAGACTGAGAGGCTGGTAGGTTGACCTGGGCTGGAGCAGACTGGTAGGCTGGTGCAGTGTCATCCGGCTGTGTAGTGGAGGCCATGCTGGTCTCAGGTTCTGCTTGTGTTGTACCAAGCTGGTGGACATGTTTTCTAGATGCAGAGGACACAATGACTCTCTGCCGGTTGAGGGTGTCAATGTACCTCTCTTTTTGTTCGAGCTCCTTTCTAGTTGTGCTCAGATGGTCTCTGAGGTCATCATTTGTCTGACTCAGCTTGTCCATTCTGCTTTCTAATTTAGCTATGGATGCTCTGCTCTCCTCCCTGAACTGTTTCATCTCTTCTTTGAGTTTCTGGACAGTGTCCTCCTCTTGAAGCTTCTTCTCTCTGAGTTCTATGACCTCTGCTTCGACTAGAGAGAGGGTGTTGTGGAAACGTTGCATAGCAGGTGTTCTTATTGAAATTGTCATGTCCTTGACTCTGTCTGCTGCAGGTGAGGTAGGTAAAGGGACGTTGAGGGCTTCCTGCTGGGTCACAGAGACCATTGGGGTCTGCTTTTCTCCATCTCCCTCCTTGACTTTTTCCTCATTTTCTGAGATGATGTCAGCGTCTTCTTTTAGGGTAGCAAACCTATTCTCAAAAGCCTGGAGGCTTGAATCATTGCCTTGTATCAATACAGTTCCATTATTATATAAGTTTACTGTTTGATATGTGTTGCTCTGGTCAGCTTCTTCAAAAATGCTGATCTGACATCCTTGGCTGATGCCCCTCTTTTTTGAGAAAGGGAAATGGTTGCAAATAACCTTTTTCCATATGTTCCCTCGATTGGTATTAAAAATTAAATTTGCTCTTGTTTTGTAACTGGTAAGATCTGCAAACAGGCATTCATGGTTCTGTCCCATCAACAAACCTTTGAAACTTTTCTTAGCTTTCTCTGTTTGGATGTCTGGTGGGTAAACAATTTCCATAGCAACGCTGGTGATGTTGGCTACAATGTTGCAATAGAAGTGCTGTTTCTTGTATAATGCTCTCTTGTTTCTTCAGAGGACTGTTTCACTTTGTTGTCCTTTTTTCTTTTCCTTTTTCTTCTGTCCTTATTTTGTCCTTATTTTGTCTTCCTTTCTTCTGTTAACTAGATATTTTTTTTGTTATTCTTTGTAAGCTAGCTAGCTTCTTCCAGGAGAGTCCCTAGCAACTGCTTAGCAACATGTAAACAATTCAGCTAACAATTCAGCTAGCTAAGATAACTGTATAATTTTATGAAAAATAGTTACTTTTTCAAAATCCTGTCTTTTTGGTTTGTTGCTTGTATTGTCTTCTATTGAGTCTTGCAGTTTTCTTTTGATTTTTTCGATGTACTTCACTCTAAAAAACCATTTAAATCTCAATATATACAGGAGCTCATTTTTCAGCAGCTGCTCAATTTGGAACTCCGGAACTCTCTCCCTCTCTCTCTCGACCGCTCTCGACCGCTCTCTCTCTCTCTCGACCGCTCTCTCTCTCTCTCGACCGCTCTCTCTCTCTCTCGACCGCTCTCTCTCGACCGCTCTCTCTCGACCGCTCTCTCTCTCGACCGCGCTCTCTCTCTCTCGACCGCTCTCTCTCTCTCTCGACCGCTCTCTCTCTCTCGACCGCGCTCTCTCTCTCGACCGCGCTCTCTCTCTCTCGACCGCTCTCTCTCTCTCTCGACCGCTCTCTCTCTCTCTCGACCGCTCTCTCTCTCTCGACCGCTCTCTCTCTCTCGACCGCGCTCTCTCTCTCGACCGCTCTCTCTCGACCGCTCTCTCTCGACCGCTCTCTCTCGACCGCTCTCTCGCGACCGCTCTCTCTCGACCGCTCTCTCTCGACCGCTCTCTCTCGACCTCTCTCTCTCGACCGCTCCCTCTCTCTCTCGACCGCTCCCTCTCTCTCTCGACCGCTCTCTCTCTCTCGCTCCCTCTCTCTCTCGACCGCTCTCTCTCGACCGCTCTCTCTCGACCGCTCTCGACCGCTCTCTCTCTCTCTCGACCGCTCTCTCTCAACCGCTCTCTCTCTCTCTCGACCGCTCTCTCTCTCTCTCGACCGCTCTCTCTCTCTCGCTCCCTCTCTCTCTCGACTGCTCCCTCTCTCTCTCGACTGCTCCCTCTCTCTCGGCCGCTCCCTCTCTCTCGGCCGCTCCCTCTCTCTCTCTCTCCCTCTCTCTCTCGACCGCTCCCTCTCTCTCTCGACCGCTCTCGACCGCTCTCTCTCTCTCTCGACCGCTCTCTCTCTCTCTCGACCGCTCTCTCTCTCTCTCGACCGCTCTCTCTCTCTCTCGACCGCTCTCTCTCTCTCTCGACCGCTCTCTCTCGACCGCTCTCTCTCGACCGCTCTCTCTCGACCGCTCTCTCTCGACCGCTCTCTCTCGACCGCTCTCTCTCGACCGCTCTCTCTCGACCGCTCTCTCTCTCAAATTCAAATTCAAATTCAAGCTGCTTTATTGGCATGAAAAACATTGTGTCAATATTGCCAAAGCAACAATGTATACAATATACATTGTAACAAAATTATAAATGATAGCAAATAATAATATAAAATGGTAGTAAATAATAATACAAAATTAAATACAAAAATAATAACAATAAAATGGTAACAGTCTACAGTAAACATTAATAATTATAGTAATAACAATAATAGTAATAATAAGTAAGTTACTGTTTACTATGCAGATGTTATTATTCAGTGTCCCTCAGGCTATGGCAGGAAAATACATATTTGGCTGCAAGAGGAGCCATTGCTCCTTCGCCCATGAGTATTCTTAGTTTTTCCTCTGGGTTCAATTTGTAAAAATTTGGAATATATGTAGTCATTTCTGTGAATAATGAATCTCTTTGTGAGGAATATTTATCAGAGTAAAGGAGAAAGTGCATCTCTGTCTCTACCTCCCCTGTCATGCAGTGACCACATACACGCTCCTCTTTGGGTAGCCATGTCTTTTTATGTCTGCCGGTTTCTATTGCCAATCGGTGGTCACTTAGCCTGTACTTGGTAAGGATCTGTCTCTGCTTCGTATCTCTGACAGAGTAGAGATAATCAGCCAATTCATATTCTCTGTTTAGGGTCAGATAGCAATTTAGTCGGCTTTGGGATTTTGTTTCGTTTTTCCAGTATTGTAAATATGATTCCTTTGATTGGTTCATGACTTTGCTTATTGGAATTCTTTCTTTTGAAGCAGTGCTGGCGTCAGCTTGGTTGGTGAGGTCCAACACCATCTGACTGAGAGGGCTCGTTTCTGGGCTCAGCTCTTGGGCTTGAAGTGCTTTAAATTGCAGATTCGAATTTGGACTTGAATTTAGATGTAGCCAAAATTTTAATGATCTTTTCTGTATTTTCATTATTACTGGAAAACGGCCCAATTCTGCCCTACATGCATTAGTTGGTGTATTTCTCTGGACTTGTAGAATTTTCCGACAGAATTCTGCATGTAGGGCTTCAATTGGATGTTTGTCCCACATTTTAAAATCCAGTTTATTGAGTGGCCCCCAAACCTCACTTCCATAAAGTGCTATTGGTAGGATTACACTGTCAAATATTTTAGTCCAAATTCTAATTGGGATGTTGATTTTGAATAATTTCATTTTTATTGCATACATTGCTCTGCGGGCTTTTTCTTTGAGTGCCTTCACTGCCATATTAAAGTTTCCCGATGCAGATATGGTCAGACCAAGGTAGGTGTAATTTTTTGTGTGTTCAATTAAGGTGTTGTTCAGGGTGAATTTACATTTGTGTTTCTGACATCTGGGTTTTTTTTGGAAAATCATGATTTTAGTTTTTTGGAAATTTACTGCCAGGGCCCAATTATGGCAATATTGCTCCAGAATATTAATGTTTTGTTGAAGACCTTCTTTGGTTGGTGATAGAAGTACCAAGTCATCAGCATATAGCAGGTATTTCACCTCTGTGTCAAATAGTGTGAGTCCTGGGGCTGGAGATTGGTCCAACATGTCTGCTAATTCATTGATATAAATGTTGAAAAGATTTGGACTCAAATTGCAGCCTTGTCTCACACCTCGACATTGTGAAAAAAATTCTGTTCTTTGGTTTTTGATTTTTATTGCACACTTGTTTTCTGTGTACATACATTTTATTAAGTCATACACCTTACCACCAAGCCCACTTTGTAGAATTTTGTAGAATAGCCCTTCATGCCAAATCGAATCAAATGCTTTTTTAAAGTCAATAAAGCAAGCAAAGATTTTGCCCTCTTTTTTTTGGTGGACGTGTTTATTAATTAGTGTGTGTAAGGTGTATATATGGTCAGTAGTGCGATGGTTAGGGAGAAAGCCAATTTGACATTTACTTATTACATTTTTTTCTTGAAGAAAGGTTTGAATTCTTGAATTCAAAATGCTACAGAAAATCTTTCCCAAGTTACTGTTGACGCAAATTCCCCTGTAATTATTGGGGTCTGATTTGTCTCCACTTTTGTGGATAGGGGAGATGAGCCCCTGGTTCCAGACATCAGGGAAGCAGCCAGAAGTTAAAACCATGTTGAACAATTTAAGCACAGCATTTTGCAACTCAGGTGTGCTGTTTTTCAGCATTTCATTTCTGATGTTGTCTACACCACAAGCCTTTTTTGATTTAATAGATTTTAGCTTTTCATTTAGTTCTTGTTGGGTTATTGGGTAATCTAATGGATTTTGGTTGTTTTTAATGACTGATTCAAGGATGTTCAATTTTTCTTTAATTTCTAATTGGTTCTGTTGTAAGTCTTTTTGTGGGATGTTTTTGTATAGATTATCAAAGTAAGGGAATACCCCCCTGATTTGGACAAAAACAAATGGCGGTATATTGGCATTGGACAAACCATATACACGATGGTCAATACCACCCAATTTGGCGTTGATTCATGCAAAGTATATTGCAAATGCCATATGGCAATTGCCAATTGTAACACTTCAAAATTCCAATAGGGGGCGTGTGCGTTCCACCGGGGCATTTCATATTGCAAATGGCACCCAAGTCAACATCCAAAAGCCAAATTTTGAAAAATGACATTTTTTAAAAAAAACTTAAAAACCCTTAAAAAAGTGCTTTCTGGACCTTTTTTCGAAATTCTTTCGAGTTTTTTGTCAATTACACATGGGTAAGTACTGTATGAGTATACTTTTGTCATCATATATATATTTTTTTTAAGTACATGCGCATAAGGCATATGTTTTGTCCATTTGCAATATGATTTCATAGGAAGTCAAAAGTCAAAAGTCAAAAATGTCAAAATTTGGTAAAAAACTTCACACATCCTTAAAAAAGTGCTTTCTGGACCTTTTTTCAAAATTCTTTCGATTTTTGTGTCAATTACACATGTATAAGAACTTTATCAACATACTTTAGTCATACTTTATTATCATATATATATATATTTTTTTACTTGTGCATAAGGCATATGTTTTCTCCATTTGGAATATGATTTCATAGGAAGTCAAAAGTCAAAAGTCAAAAATGTCAAAATTTGGTAAAAAACTTCATACATCCTTAAAAAAGTGCTTTCTTGACCTTTTTTCAAAATTCTTTCGATTTTTGTGTCAATAACACATGTATAAGAACTTTATCAACATACTTTAGTCATGCTTTATTATCATATTTTTTTTACTTGTGCATAAGGCATATGTTTTCTCCATTTGCAATATGATGTCATAGGAAGTCAAAAGTCTAAGTCAAAAGTAAATATTTTCCTCCGTGCAACTGATGATCTAAAATGTGCAACAAAATTTTTTGGATTTTTTTTGTTTATGTTTCCTTACTTTTTCAAAGTCACTGTGCATTTGCAATATGTTTTAATGGGCAGATACCATCACGAATTTGTCATGCTCAAAATTCAAACTTTACTTTGCTCAAACTATACCTTGGTCAACTTGTATTACATATTTCTTTTTGTTTTACTTGTGCATAAGGCATATGTTTTCTCCATTTGCAATATGATGTCATAGGAAGTCAAAAGTCAAAGTCAAAAGTAAACATTTTCCTCCGTGCACCTGGTGATCTGAAATGTGCACCTGGTGACCTGAAATGTGCACCTGGTGATCTAAAATATGCAACTGGTAACCCAAAAAAAAAATTTTGGGATGTTTTTTTGTTTATGTTTCCTTACTTTTTCAAAGTCACTGTGCATTTGCAATATGTTTTAATGGGCAGGTACCATCACGAATTTGTCATGCTCAAAATTCAAACTTTACTTTGCTCAAACTATACCTTGGTCAACTTGTATTACATATTTCTTTTTGTTTTACTTGTGCATAAGGCATATGTTTTCTCCATTTGCAATATGATGTCATAGGAAGTCAAAAGTCAAAGTCAAAAGTAAATATTTTCCTCCGTGCACCTGGTGATCTGAAATGTGCACCTGGTGACCTGAAATGTGCACCTGGTGATCTAAAATATGCAACTGGTAACCCAAAAAAAAAATTTTGGGATGTTTTTTTGTTTATGTTTCCTTACTTTTTCAAAGTCACTGTGCATTTGCAATATGTTTTAATGGGCAGGTACCATCACGAATTTGTCATGCTCAAAATTCAAACTTTACTTTGCTCAAACTATACCTTGGTCAACTTGTATTACATATTTCTTTTTGTTTTACTTGTGCATAAGGCATATGTTTTCTCCATTTGCAATATGATGTCATAGGAAGTCAAAAGTCAAAGTCAAAAGTAAATATTTTCCTCCGTGCACCTGGTGATCTGAAATGTGCACCTGGTGACCTGAAATGTGCACCTGGTGATCTAAAATATGCAACTGGTAACCCAAAAAAAAAATTTTGGGATGTTTTTTTGTTTATGTTTCCTTACTTTTTCAAAGTCACTGTGCATTTGCAATATGTTTTAATGGGCAGGTACCATCACGAATTTGTCATGCTCAAAATTCAAGCTTGTGATCTAAAATATGCAGCTGGTTACCCAACATTTTTTGGGATGTTTTTTTGTTTATGTTTCCTTACTTTTTCAAAGTCTCTGTGCATTTGCAATATGTTTTAATGGGCAGGTACCATCACGAATTTGTTTATCGAATTTGTTTATGTTTCCTTACTTTTTCAAAGTCACTGTGCATTTGCAATATGTTTCAATGGGCAGGTACCATCACGAATTTGTCATGCTCAAAATTTTTTAGATGTATTTTTTTTTGTTTCTTACTTTTTCAAAGTCACTGTGCATTTGGAATATGTTTTAATGGACAGGTACCATCACGAATTTGTTTATCGAATTTGTTTATGTTTCCTTACTTTTTCAAAGTCACTGTGCATTTGCAATATGTTTCAATGGGCAGGTACCATCACGAATTTGTCATGCTCAAAATTTTTTAGATGTATTTTTTTTTGTTTCCTTACTTTTTCAAAGTCACTGTGCATTTGGAATATGTTTTAATGGGCAGGTACCATCACGAATTTGTTTATCGAATTTGTTTATGTTTCCTTACTTTTTCAAAGTCACTGTGCATTTGCAATATGTTTCAATGGGCAGGTACCATCACGAATTTGTCATGCTCAAAAAATTTTAGATGTATTTTTTTTTGTTTCTTACTTTTTCAAAGTCACTGTGCATTTGGAATATGTTTTAATGGGCAGGTACCATCACGAATTTGTTTATCGAATTTGTTTATGTTTCCTTACTTTTTCAAAGTCACTGTGCATTTGCAATATGTTTCAATGGGCAGGTACCATCACGAATTTGTCATGCTCAAAAAATTTTAGATGTATTTTTTTTTGTTTCTTACTTTTTCAAAGTCACTGTGCATTTGGAATATGTTTTAATGGGCAGGTACCATCACGAATTTGTTTATCGAATTTGTTTATGTTTCCTTACTTTTTCAAAGTCACTGTGCATTTGCAATATGTTTCAATGGGCAGGTACCATCACGAATTTGTCATGCTCAAAATTTTTTAGATGTATTTTTTTTTGTTTCCTTACTTTTTCAAAGTCACTGTGCATTTGGAATATGTTTTAATGGGCAGGTACCATCACGAATTTGTTTATCGAATTTGTTTATGTTTCCTTACTTTTTCAAAGTCACTGTGCATTTGCAATATGTTTCAATGGGCAGGTACCATCACGAATTTGTTTATCGAATTTGTTTATGTTTCCTTACTTTTTCAAAGTCACTGTGCATTTGCAATATGTTTCAATGGGCAGGTACCATCACGAATTTGTCATGCTCAAAAAATTTTAGATGTATTTTTTTTTGTTTCTTACTTTTTCAAAGTCACTGTGCATTTGGAATATGTTTTAATGGGCAGGTACCATCACGAATTTGTTTATCGAATTTGTTTATGTTTCCTTACTTTTTCAAAGTCACTGTGCATTTGCAGTATGTTTCAATGGGCAGGTACCATCACGAATTTGTCATGCTCAAAATTTTTTAGATGTATTTTTTTTTGTTTCCTTACTTTTTCAAAGTCACTGTGCATTTGGAATATGTTTTAATGGGCAGGTACCATCACGAATTTGTTTATCGAATTTGTTTATGTTTCCTTACTTTTTCAAAGTCACTGTGCATTTGCAATATGTTTCAATGGGCAGGTACCATCACGAATTTGTTTATCGAATTTGTTTATGTTTCCTTACTTTTTCAAAGTCACTGTGCATTTGCAATATGTTTCAATGGGCAGGTACCATCACGAATTTGTCATGCTCAAAATTTTTTAGATGTATTTTTTTTTGTTTCTTACTTTTTCAAAGTCACTGTGCATTTGGAATATGTTTTAATGGGCAGGTACCATCACGAATTTGTTTATCGAATTTGTTTATGTTTCCTTACTTTTTCAAAGTCACTGTGCATTTGCAATATGTTTCAATGGGCAGGTACCATCACGAATTTGTCATGCTCAAAAAATTTTAGATGTATTTTTTTTTGTTTCTTACTTTTTCAAAGTCACTGTGCATTTGGAATATGTTTTAATGGGCAGGTACCATCACGAATTTGTTTATCGAATTTGTTTATGTTTCCTTACTTTTTCAAAGTCACTGTGCATTTGCAATATGTTTCAATGGGCAGGTACCATCACGAATTTGTCATGCTCAAAATTTTTTAGATGTATTTTTTTTTGTTTCCTTACTTTTTCAAAGTCACTGTGCATTTGGAATATGTTTTAATGGGCAGGTACCATCACGAATTTGTTTATCGAATTTGTTTATGTTTCCTTACTTTTTCAAAGTCACTGTGCATTTGGAATATGTTTTAATGGGCAGGTACCATCACGAATTTGTTTATCGAATTTGTTTATGTTTCCTTACTTTTTCAAAGTCACTGTGCATTTGCAATATGTTTCAATGGGCAGGTACCATCACGAATTTGTCATGCTCAAAATTTTTTAGATGTATTTTTTTTTGTTTCCTTACTTTTTCAAAGTCACTGTGCATTTGGAATATGTTTTAATGGGCAGGTACCATCACGAATTTGTTTATCGAATTTGTTTATGTTTCCTTACTTTTTCAAAGTCACTGTGCATTTGCAATATGTTTCAATGGGCAGGTACCATCACGAATTTGTTTATCGAATTTGTTTATGTTTCCTTACTTTTTCAAAGTCACTGTGCATTTGCAATATGTTTCAATGGGCAGGTACCATCACGAATTTGTCATGCTCAAAAAATTTTAGATGTATTTTTTTTTGTTTCTTACTTTTTCAAAGTCACTGTGCATTTGGAATATGTTTTAATGGGCAGGTACCATCACGAATTTGTTTATCGAATTTGTTTATGTTTCCTTACTTTTTCAAAGTCACTGTGCATTTGCAGTATGTTTCAATGGGCAGGTACCATCACGAATTTGTCATGCTCAAAATTTTTTAGATGTATTTTTTTTTGTTTCCTTACTTTTTCAAAGTCACTGTGCATTTGGAATATGTTTTAATGGGCAGGTACCATCACGAATTTGTTTATCGAATTTGTTTATGTTTCCTTACTTTTTCAAAGTCACTGTGCATTTGCAATATGTTTCAATGGGCAGGTACCATCACGAATTTGTTTATCGAATTTGTTTATGTTTCCTTACTTTTTCAAAGTCACTGTGCATTTGCAATATGTTTCAATGGGCAGGTACCATCACGAATTTGTCATGCTCAAAATTTTTTAGATGTATTTTTTTTTGTTTCTTACTTTTTCAAAGTCACTGTGCATTTGGAATATGTTTTAATGGGCAGGTACCATCACGAATTTGTTTATCGAATTTGTTTATGTTTCCTTACTTTTTCAAAGTCACTGTGCATTTGCAATATGTTTCAATGGGCAGGTACCATCACGAATTTGTCATGCTCAAAAAATTTTAGATGTATTTTTTTTTGTTTCTTACTTTTTCAAAGTCACTGTGCATTTGGAATATGTTTTAATGGGCAGGTACCATCACGAATTTGTTTATCGAATTTGTTTATGTTTCCTTACTTTTTCAAAGTCACTGTGCATTTGCAATATGTTTCAATGGGCAGGTACCATCACGAATTTGTCATGCTCAAAATTTTTTAGATGTATTTTTTTTTGTTTCCTTACTTTTTCAAAGTCACTGTGCATTTGGAATATGTTTTAATGGGCAGGTACCATCACGAATTTGTTTATCGAATTTGTTTATGTTTCCTTACTTTTTCAAAGTCACTGTGCATTTGGAATATGTTTTAATGGGCAGGTACCATCACGAATTTGTTTATCGAATTTGTTTATGTTTCCTTACTTTTTCAAAGTCACTGTGCATTTGCAATATGTTTCAATGGGCAGGTACCATCACGAATTTGTCATGCTCAAAATTTTTTAGATGTATTTTTTTTTGTTTCCTTACTTTTTCAAAGTCACTGTGCATTTGGAATATGTTTTAATGGGCAGGTACCATCACGAATTTGTTTATCGAATTTGTTTATGTTTCCTTACTTTTTCAAAGTCACTGTGCATTTGCAATATGTTTCAATGGGCAGGTACCATCACGAATTTGTTTATCGAATTTGTTTATGTTTCCTTACTTTTTCAAAGTCACTGTGCATTTGCAATATGTTTCAATGGGCAGGTACCATCACGAATTTGTTTATCGAATTTGTTTATGTTTCCTTACTTTTTCAAAGTCACTGTGCATTTGCAATATGTTTCAATGGGCAGGTACCATCACGAATTTGTCATGCTCAAAATTTTTTAGATGTATTTTTTTTTGTTTCTTACTTTTTCAAAGTCACTGTGCATTTGGAATATGTTTTAATGGGCAGGTACCATCACGAATTTGTTTATCGAATTTGTTTATGTTTCCTTACTTTTTCAAAGTCACTGTGCATTTGCAATATGTTTCAATGGGCAGGTACCATCACGAATTTGTCATGCTCAAAAAATTTTAGATGTATTTTTTTTTGTTTCTTACTTTTTCAAAGTCACTGTGCATTTGGAATATGTTTTAATGGGCAGGTACCATCACGAATTTGTTTATCGAATTTGTTTATGTTTCCTTACTTTTTCAAAGTCACTGTGCATTTGCAATATGTTTCAATGGGCAGGTACCATCACGAATTTGTCATGCTCAAAAAATTTTAGATGTATTTTTTTTTGTTTCTTACTTTTTCAAAGTCACTGTGCATTTGGAATATGTTTTAATGGGCAGGTACCATCACGAATTTGTTTATCGAATTTGTTTATGTTTCCTTACTTTTTCAAAGTCACTGTGCATTTGCAATATGTTTCAATGGGCAGGTACCATCACGAATTTGTCATGCTCAAAATTTTTTAGATGTATTTTTTTTTGTTTCCTTACTTTTTCAAAGTCACTGTGCATTTGGAATATGTTTTAATGGGCAGGTACCATCACGAATTTGTTTATCGAATTTGTTTATGTTTCCTTACTTTTTCAAAGTCACTGTGCATTTGCAATATGTTTCAATGGGCAGGTACCATCACGAATTTGTTTATCGAATTTGTTTATGTTTCCTTACTTTTTCAAAGTCACTGTGCATTTGCAATATGTTTCAATGGGCAGGTACCATCACGAATTTGTCATGCTCAAAATTTTTTAGATGTATTTTTTTTTGTTTCTTACTTTTTCAAAGTCACTGTGCATTTGGAATATGTTTTAATGGGCAGGTACCATCACGAATTTGTTTATCGAATTTGTTTATGTTTCCTTACTTTTTCAAAGTCACTGTGCATTTGCAATATGTTTCAATGGGCAGGTACCATCACGAATTTGTTTATCGAATTTGTTTATGTTTCCTTACTTTTTCAAAGTCACTGTGCATTTGCAATATGTTTCAATGGGCAGGTACCATCACGAATTTGTCATGCTCAAAATTTTTTAGATGTATTTTTTTTTGTTTCTTACTTTTTCAAAGTCACTGTGCATTTGGAATATGTTTTAATGGGCAGGTACCATCACGAATTTGTTTATCGAATTTGTTTATGTTTCCTTACTTTTTCAAAGTCACTGTGCATTTGCAATATGTTTCAATGGGCAGGTACCATCACGAATTTGTCATGCTCAAAATTTTTTAGATGTATTTTTTTTTGTTTCCTTACTTTTTCAAAGTCACTGTGCATTTGGAATATGTTTTAATGGGCAGGTACCATCACGAATTTGTTTATCGAATTTGTTTATGTTTCCTTACTTTTTCAAAGTCACTGTGCATTTGCAATATGTTTCAATGGGCAGGTACCATCACGAATTTGTTTATCGAATTTGTTTATGTTTCCTTACTTTTTCAAAGTCACTGTGCATTTGCAATATGTTTCAATGGGCAGGTACCATCACGAATTTGTCATGCTCAAAATTTTTTAGATGTATTTTTTTTTGTTTCTTACTTTTTCAAAGTCACTGTGCATTTGGAATATGTTTTAATGGGCAGGTACCATCACGAATTTGTTTATCGAATTTGTTTATGTTTCCTTACTTTTTCAAAGTCACTGTGCATTTGCAATATGTTTCAATGGGCAGGTACCATCACGAATTTGTTTATCGAATTTGTTTATGTTTCCTTACTTTTTCAAAGTCACTGTGCATTTGCAATATGTTTCAATGGGCAGGTACCATCACGAATTTGTTTATCGAATTTGTTTATGTTTCCTTACTTTTTCAAAGTCACTGTGCATTTGCAATATGTTTCAATGGGCAGGTACCATCACGAATTTGTTTATCGAATTTGTTTATGTTTCCTTACTTTTTCAAAGTCACTGTGCATTTGCAATATGTTTCAATGGGCAGGTACCATCACGAATTTGTTTATCGAATTTGTTTATGTTTCCTTACTTTTTCAAAGTCACTGTGCATTTGCAATATGTTTCAATGGGCAGGTACCATCACGAATTTGTCATGCTCAAAAAATTTTAGATGTATTTTTTTTTGTTTCCTTACTTTTTCAAAGTCACTGTGCATTTGGAATATGTTTCAATGGGCAGGTACCATCACGAATTTGTCATGCTCAAAAAATTTTAGATGTATTTTTTTTTGTTTCTTACTTTTTCAAAGTCACTGTGCATTTGCAATATGTTTTAATGGGCAGGTACCATCACGAATTTGTCATGCTATAAAAATCCTGCAGGAATGTGAAATTGACTGGCCCGATGAACTCGGGATGGCTTTGCAGTGATTCTGGGTCATCTCAATCGCTCGTTTGGGTTGATTTCAGAATGTCGCTTTTGGTGATGTTTTTTCACTATAGAATCATATTGCAAATGTACAAGAGTCAAGTGGACAAGAGTCCATCAGTCAATTAGATATCATTCTGACCACCAAACTGATACAAACTGACACCAAACCCACTTTTTCCAACTCGTTTAGTAGCCAACTATTACATACTTCAGAGCTGGCCCAAAATTCACAACGCCTTCGGTACAAACCATAAAAAAACCATAAACCACGTAGTTACGTTCTAGCTGCGGGTCCATTTCTTATGTTATGTGTTGGCCTAGCTGAGGCGACCCCGAATCCCAAGTTTCGGCTCGATAGGTCATTTGGTGTCCGAGAAAAACCCTAATTGGTGCTGAAAATCCACTATTTTCCATGACTTGCTACGGGGTCCTTGAATGAGATATCGGACAGAAACGTTGGGGTCTGTCTATATGGGCCGAGACGTTCGCAATGCACCTAGTCTTGCGACTCTGGGACATTTCTAAATGTCGTCATTTTCGTGATGCAAAAATGAATTGAAGTTATTTCAAATGTACGAGGCTGTTTCTCGGTCCGAGAACCTTCTAGAGCCACGTAACTCACCACGCACCATGGCCCGGAGGTCTAGAACAGGTTTCTAAAGTTTCGGAACTCTAGGTCCGACGGTTCTTTTTTAGCTCCAACAAAGCTAACTATTGGAGCCACTGTCTGTCTCTACGCACCCCAATACGTCCCTCCATCCAAGTTGTGTTTTAGTGCAATTTTTTTTTCCTTTGATTTTTTTTGGGAAAAATGACTGATTTACAGTTCATGGGGGTTGCCTAATCACACATATGAAGTTTTGGAAAGATCAGACTTTTTTAACCCTTCGAAACAGCCCCTGAGACACCAATTATGGCACTTCCGGTTGGCACAGGAAGTTATAAATCAACACATATCCTCATTGGGGTATGCTGTTACAGAATCCTGAGTTTTAAGTCCTTACGTTAAGAATTGACTGATCTACACAGGGTTGAATGCACTATGTCTATCAAACTGCATGCAGTGTATGGGTAAACACTTTTAGGGGCATTTTAACCACTTCCGGTTGGTCCAGGAAGCTTAGAATCAACACAGGTAGACCTCATAGTGGCCTGATGGACTGGTACCGAAGACAGGTTCATACGGCATTCATAACCCACATAGGCCTCAGGTTGAAATTAGGGGTGCAGGCAATGTATTCCTATGGGGAGAGATGAAACTGTAATCTGTGAGATCAAAAAACACTGTTTTACTGTGAAGGGTTAATGCCACACGGTCAAGGTTAGGCTTGTTCAGATCGAGAGGACCTTAGGAACATTCATGTGGTGGAATTTTTCTTCTCACTCTAACGGTTCTCTCACTGTCACCCAAAAGCAAATGACATTGTGGTGCAGGCTTCATTTTGGGCCTACTATTGTAATGGTCGCTGCGCCTAGACCGAGCGAGCTACGGTCAAGCGGGATAGCTCGTTGAACTCAGAACAGTCTGGAGACTATGGTGATGCCATTTTTTGTGTTGATTTCAGAATGCCATTTTGGTGATGGTCCCTCTCCGTTTAAACATATTGCAAATGTACAAAAGTCA
The DNA here is from genome assembly GCF_057628025.1 of Oncorhynchus mykiss. Classification (NCBI taxonomy): domain Eukaryota; kingdom Metazoa; phylum Chordata; class Actinopteri; order Salmoniformes; family Salmonidae; genus Oncorhynchus; species Oncorhynchus mykiss. The sequence goes on along the minus strand of NC_143051.1, from coordinate 41,680,513 downwards.
ACTAGCAAGTCAGTGTCCATCAGTCAATTAGATGTCATTATGACACCAAATGGATATCAATTGACACCAAACCCACTTTTTCCTACTCATTTAGTAGCCAACTATCACATATGTCAGAGCAGTCCCATAATTCACAGCGCCTTCAGTTGAAAACATAATAAAAAGGTAAAACACATAGTTACGTTCTAGCTGCGGGTCCAGTTCGGACATTATGTGAAGTCCTATGTGAGGCGACCCCGAATCCCGAGTTTCGGCTCGATAGGTCATTTGGTGTCCGAGAAAAACCCTAATTGGTGCTGAAAATCCACTATTTTCCATGACTTGCTACGGGGTCCTTGAATGAGCTATCGGACAGAAACGTTGGGGTCTGTCTATATGGGCCGAGACGTTCGCAATGCACCTAGTCTTGCGACTCTGGGACATTTCTAAATGTCGTCATTTTCGTGATGCAAAAATGAATTGAAGTTATTTCAAATGTACGAGGCTGTTTCTCGGTCCGAGAACCGTCTAGAGCCACGTAACTCGCCACGCACCATGGCCCGGAGGTCTAGAACAGGTTTCTAAAGTTTCGGAACTCTAGGTCCGACCGTTCTTTTTTAGCTCCAACAAAGCTAACTATTGCGGCCACTGTCTGTCTCTACGCACCCCAATACGTCCCTCCATCCAAGTTGTGTTTTAGTGCAATTTTTTTTTCCTTTGATTTTTTTGGGGAAAAATGACTGATTTACAGTTCATGGGGGTTGCCTAATCACATATATGAAGTTTTGGACAGATCTGACTTTTTTAACCCTTCGAAACAGCCCCTGAGACACCAATTATGGCACTTCCGGTTGGCACAGGAAGCTATAAATCACCACATGTCTTGATTGACATGGCCACTTACAGAATCCTGAGTTTTAAGTCCTTACGTTAAGAATTGACTGATCTACACAGGGTTGAATGCACCATGTCTATCAAACTGCAGGCAGTGTATGGGTAAACACTTTTAGGGTGATTTGAACCACTTCCGGTTGGTCCAGGAAGCTTAGAATCAACACAGGTAGACCTCATAGTGGCCTGATGGACTGGTACCGAAGACAGGTTCATACGGCATTCATAACCCACATAGGCCTCAGGTTGAATTTTGTGGTGCAGGCTATGTATTCCTATGGGGAGAGATGACACTGTAATCTGTGAGATCAAAAAACACTGTTTTACTGTGAAGGGTTAATGCCACACGGTCAAGGTTAGGCTTGTTCAGATCGGGAGGACCTTAGGAACATTCCTATGGTGGAATTTTTCTTCTCACCCTAACGGTTCTCTCACTGTCACTCAAAAGCAAATGACATTGTGGGGCAGGCTTCATTTTGGGCCTAATATTCTAATGGTTGCTGCGCCTAGACCGAGCGAGCTACGGTCAAGCGGGATAGCTCGTTGAACTCAGCACAGTCTGGAGACTATGGTGATGCCATTTTTTGTGTTGATTTCAGAATGCCATTTTGGTGATGGTCCCTCTCTGTTTAAACATATTGCAAATGTACAAAAGTCAACTAGCAAGTCAGTGTCCATCAGTCAATTAGATGTCATTATGACACCAAACCCACTGTTTCCTACTCATTTAGATGCCAACTATCATATATGTCAGAGCAGTCCCATAATTCACAGCGCCTCTAGTTTAAAACATAATAAAAAGGTAAAACACATAGTTACGTTCTAGCTGCGGGTCCAGTTCGGACATTATGTGAAGTCCTATGTGAGGCGACCCCGAATCCCGAGTTTCGGCTCGATAGGTCATTTGGTGTCCGAGAAAAACCCTAATTGGTGCTGAAAATCCACTATTTTCCATGACTTGCTACGGGGTCCTTGAACGAGCTATCGGACAGAAACTTTGGGGTCCGTCTCTATGGGCCGAGCCGGTTTCAACGCACCTAGCCTTGCGTCTCTGAGACTTTTCTAAACGTCGTCATTTTCGTGATGCAAAAATGAATTGAAGTTATTGCGAATGTACGAGGCTGTTTCTCGGTCCGAGAACCATCTAGAGCCACGTAACTCGCCACGCACCATGGCCCGGAGGTCTAGAACAGGTTTCTAAAGTTTCGGAACTCTAGGTCCGACCGTTCTTTTTTAGCTCGAACAAAGCTAACTATTGCGGCCACTGTCTGTCTCTACGCACCCCAATACGTCCCTCCATCCAAGTTGTGTTTTAGTGCAATTTTTTTTTCCTTTGATTTTTTTTGGGAAAAATGACTGATTTACAGTTCATGGGGGTTGCCTAATCACATATATGAAGTTTTGGACAGATCTGAATTTTTTAACCCTTCGAAACAGCCCCTGAGACACCAATTATGGCACTTCCGGTTGGCACAGGAAGCTATAAGTCACCACATATCCTCATTGGGGTATGCTGTTACAGAATCCTGAGTTTTAAGTCCTTACGTTAAGAATTGACTGATCTACACAGGGTTGAATGCACTATGTCTATCAAACTGCATGCAGTGTATGGGTAAACACTTTTAGGGGCATTTGAACCACTTCCGGTTGGTCCAGGAAGCTTAGAATCGACACAGGTAGACCTCATAGTGGCCTGATGGACTGGTACCGAAGACAGGTTCATACGGCATTCATAACCCACATAGGCCTCAGGTTGAAATTAGGGGTGCAGGCAATGTATTCCTATGGGGAGAGATGACACTGTAATCTGTGAGATCAAAAAACCCTGTTTTACTGTGAAGGGTTAATGCCACACGGTCAAGGTTAGGCTTGTTGAGATCGGGAGGACCTTAGGAACATTCATGTGGTGGAATTTTTCTTCTCACCCTAACGGTTCTCTCACTGTCACTCAAAAGCAAATGACATTGTGGGGCAGGCTTCATTTTGGGCCTACTGTTCTAATGGTCGGTTATTGTGTTATTTCAGAAAATCATAGAAAATCACAGAAATGTCGCAGAGCTCCGCAGCACACTTTAAAAAGATTCGTATGAACACCCTGCAACTGGATCTGTAACCGTTGAAAAAAAAAATGCCTATTTGTGACCATCACCAATTTGTCATTGTTCCGTTTCTCTTAAATGACGATAGATAAATGGCTGGTTCTTTTTTTATTGACACCGGAGGCTCCTTGGCTTTGACCTGAAGTGGAAAAATAATTTCTCTACTTCCATTTTAAGCCTTTAATCCCAGAAAAATGGCCGTAGCTCAAAAACCGTCGAGGCCTAGACGCCATCCCGTTCGGGGCCAACTGCCCCTTGAGCCAAACCTACGCTCGCCAAGTTTCGGCTTCGAAATATTTTCAGTTTTTGAGATAAGGCCCCGTCGCGATTCGTGATGTTTTGCCAAATTGCCATATGATTCCGTATGCCATCTGGTGGGAGTGTCCGGGACGGCGGAAAAACGGTCCGAAACTTGTTTTTTTTTTTAAACGGGAACCGAAAGTCCGACAAAGTTCATTCGACGACTTCCCGGTAGGTCCGGCCCTACCGCACGGCCCGACGCCGACCGCGAATTTTACAAACGATTTCGGACGTCGGGTAAGGGACCGTACATTTGCAATATGGACTTTCTCACTGATCATACACGAAATGCCGAAATGTTCCCTTAAGGTATGTAAGTTTTCCAAATTCCTACATCTTGTATGGCTAATTCTTGTGGCTTTGATGTGCTTAAATTGTTCCACATGTCCCAGAACTGATTTTGGTCAATTGCGTTTTCAATTTCATCAAGTGTCTTGTTGGTATAATTCAATTTCTTGCATTTCAGTGTTTGTTTATACTGTTTCAGAGTTTCAAAGTATTCATATCGTAGCTCTGGGTTGTTTTGCTGCTTATGTTTTTTGTTTGACATTTGTCTTAGGTGTTTTCTAATTGTTTTACATTCATTATCAAACCATTTGTCAGTAACATTTTGATTTTTGCTTCTGATGTTGCATTGCTTTGGTTTTCTCAAATTTGCTTTCGATGCTGCTTTTTGGAATATGCAGTTGATGTTTTGGGTAGCTGAATTGACACCATCTTTATTGTTTTGGTACTGTGAGTTATTGAAAAACTGTATAGAGTTCATCATTTCATTTGAGTTCAATGTTTCAATGAATGCCTCTGCACTGTTTGGAGCCCATCTGAACGATTGGTTTATGTTGTAAAGTTTATTGGGCTGTTTTTTTGAATGAGTATTGCCGGTTAATTTCTTCAGAAACACGTTGATCTGATTGTGATCTGACAATGGTGTCTGTGGTCTGACAGTGAATGCACTAATGGAGGAGGGGTCAATGTCAGTGATGGCATAATCGACTACACTTGTCCCAAGAGCTGAGCAGTAAGTAAACTGACCTAAAGAGTCCCCTCTGATTCTACCATTAAGCATGTACAGGCCTAAGGCTCGACAGAGATGTACTAACTCTTTTCCATTTTTGTTCAGTATTTGGTCAGGACTGTTTCTATTATTTATAATAGGGCTACTGTACAAGGAGGGGTGTCCAAATATGTGGTGGTTACCTCCCGCATCAGTGTAGTCAGGCTCAGAACCTGTTCTTGCATTGAAATCTCCACAAAGAAGCACTTTACCCTGCGCCTGAAATGTAATGATTTCTGTCTGGAGATTGTCAAAAAACTGATCATCATAATATGATGAATCTGAAGGAGGAGCATAAGCTGCACATATGTATACATCATTGTCACAATAGATTGTACCTTTGTTAAGTTTTAGCCAAATGTGAGTGGTACCTTTTTTCATTTCATTCAGTGCTAAGTCCTGCTTATGCCAAATGATGATTCCACCTGAGTCTCGGCCCCGTTTAACATTTTTATGTTTGATTGATGGTAGTAAACTTTCTCTATAGCCTGAGGGACACTGAGTATCTATGTCTCCACGACACCATGTTTCCAGTAGGATTATGATGTCCTGTCCCTTGATGTTTTTAATCAATTCTGGATTAGTTGTTTTATAACCAAAATGTGAAGAGTATAGGCCCTGGATATTCCAAGAGCTGATAGTTAATGATCTCATTTATAATAAGTGATATTCACTGGTTTGAGTAAAGTACATCGAAAAAAACAAAAAAAATAAAATATGTATATATACATATATGTACATACACACATACACATATACATACATATACATACATATATACACACATACATACATATATACATACACATACATATATATATATATATATATATATATACATACACATACACATACATACATATACACACATACACATACATATACACACATACACACACACACACACACACACACATACACACACACACACATACATACATACATATATATATATACATATATATACACATACACATATATATATATATATATATATATACACACATACATGCACATACACATATACACACATACATACATACATACACACACACGCGCACACACACACACACACACACACACACACCATTACATATAATAATTATTATAATACCGGTGTCAATACATTTAGGAATATTTGTAAACAAATGAATAAGAATGGAATAAGATTGCACTGTACTTATTTTATGTGCAATCTGCAACCCTGTGTGTTTGTGTGTGTGTGTGTGTGCGCGTGTGTGCCCGTGTGTGAATTAAAGGGACTGTCTAGCTCAGTAGTCTGCATATTAGTTGCAGTAGTTGGCGCACCTCTCCTATCTCTGATTGTTCTAGGGGTCTTCTGCCAGAGGTTACCTCAGCATATGTAGGCTGACGATCTAATTGATACATGGTGTGGACTGCATCATGTGGTCTACTTCCCTGAAGGGCAGTGTTCTGACCGACCCTGGAGTAGTGGTCAGAGCTGTGTTGTGATGGGCTGGGTCTAGTAGAGCTGTGTTGTGATGGGACAGGTCTAGTAGAGCTGTGTTGTGATGGGCCGGGTCTAGTAGAGCTGTGTTGTGATGGGCCGGGTCTAGTAGAGCTGTGTTGTGATGGGCCGGGTCTAGTAGAGCTGTGTTGTGATGGGCCGGGTCTAGTAGAGCTGTGTTGTGATGGGCCGGGTCTAGTAGAGCTGTGTTGTGATGGGCCAGGTCTAGTAGAGCTGTGTTGGGATGGGCCGGGTCTAGTAGAGCTGTGTTGTGAAGGGCCGGGTCTAGTAGAGCTGTGTTGTGATGGGCCGGGTCTAGTAGAGCTGTGCTGTGTTGGGCCTGGTCTAGTAGAGCTGTGCTGTAATAAGCCATGTCTGGCTCTTTTCTCCTCTGGGTGGTGGTGGTACTGTTGTTTCAGAAGGTGGGGCGGGGGACCTTTGTTGCTGGGGTGATGGGTGTGTGGGTCCCTGCCAAGTGTTGCATCTTTTAGGTCCTTGGCAAAGGTTCTGATACTGTCCTGATCAAGATGTATATTATCATATAAGTGTTGACATGTCAGAGTGGGGTGGTGAGCCGTTCTGACGTTGAGCAGTGAGGCACAGTCCACAGTGATCTGTTGATTTATTTTGTCGATCAACTTTTCTGGGAAGTCTTTTCTTGGTAGGAGGGTGGACACAACTATATTGGTTGTTGGGAACATAGCCTGTGCCCGTTCTGCCACTCTTCTCACTGCCCCAGATACATTTTCACCTTTGGCATGAAGGTCGTTTGTGCCAGTGTGGATGATGATGTTGTCAGGGGTGTCAATCCTGGTCTGACTGAGTAGCTGCATTGCACTCTCAGTTGTAGGACACCAGAACTTATACACCTGGTGTCTAGGGAATAATCTTTCCTGGACTAAGAACTTCCCATTTGAATCAATTATAATTGCAGTTGTGGGTGATTGTCTGGGTGGAGCAGACTGGGAGGCTGGTATTCTGACCTGGGCTGGAGCAGACTGGGAGGCTGGTAGGTTAACCTGGGCTGGAGCAGAAAGGGAGGCTGGTATTCTGACCTGGGCTGGAGCAGACTGGGAGGCTGGTAGGTTGACCTGGGCTGGAGCAGACTGGGAGGCTGGTAGGTTAACCTGGGCTGGAGCAGACTGGGAGGCTGGTATTCTGACCTGGGCTGGAGCAGACTGGGAGGCTGGTAGGTTGACCTGGGCTGGAGCAGACTGGGAGGCTGGTAGGTTAACCTGGGCTGGAGCAGACTGGGAGGCTGGTATTCTGACCTGGGCTGGAGCAGACTGGGAGGCTGGTAGGTTGACCTGGGCTGGAGCAGACTGAGAGGCTGGTAGGTTGACCTGGGCTGGAGCAGACTGGTAGGCTGGTGCAGTGTCATCCGGCTGTGTAGTGGAGGCCATGCTGGTCTCAGGTTCTGCTTGTGTTGTACCAAGCTGGTGGACATGTTCTCTAGATGCAGAGGACACAATGACTCTCTGCCGGTTGAGGGTGTCAATGTACCTCTCTTTTTGTTCGAGCTCCTTTCTTGTTGTGCTCAGATGTACTCTGAGGTCATCATTTGTCTGACTCAGCTTGTCCATTCTGCTTTCTAATTTAGCTATGGATGCTCTGCTCTCCTCCCTGAACTGTTTCATCTCTTCTTTGAGTTTCTGGACAGTGTCCTCCTCTTGAAGCTTCTTCTCTCTGAGTTCTATGACCTCTGCTTCGACTAGAGAGAGGGTGTTGTGGAAACGTTGCATAGCAGGTGTTCTTATTGAAATTGTCATGTCCTTGACTCTGTCTGCTGCAGGTGAGGTAGGTAAAGGGACGTTGAGGGCTTCCTGCTGGGTCACAGAGACCATTGGGGTCTGCTTTTCTCCATCTCCCTCCTTGACTTTTTCCTCATTTTCTGAGATGATGTCAGCGTCTTCTTTTAGGGTAGCAAACCTATTCTCAAAAGCCTGGAGGCTTGAATCATTGCCTTGTATCAATACAGTTCCATTATTATATAAGTTTACTGTTTGATATGTGTTGCTCTGGTCAGCTTCTTCAAAAATGCTGATCTGACATCCTTGGCTGATGCCCCTCTTTTTTGAGAAAGGGAAATGGTTGCAAATAACCTTTTTCCATATGTTCCCTCGATTGGTATTAAAAATTAAATTTGCTCTTGTTTTGTAACTGGTAAGATCTGCAAACAGGCATTCATGGTTCTGTCCCATCAACAAACCTTTGAAACTTTT
>NC_143051.1:37132500-37270000 GCF_057628025.1 Oncorhynchus mykiss | reverse complement strand
TGCTTGGGGTCATTGTCCATTAGGAAGACCCATTTGCGACCAAGCTTTAACTTCCTGACTGATGTCTTGAGATGTTGCTTCAATATATTCACATAATTTCTCTTCCTCATGAAGCCATCTATTTTGTGAAGTGCACCAGTCCCTCCTGCAGCAAAGCACCCCCACAACATGATGCTGCCACCCCCGTGCTTCACGGTTGAGATAGTGTTCTTTGGCTTGCAAGCCTCCCCCTTTTTCCTCCAAACATAACAATGGTCATTATGGCCAAACAGTTCTATTTTTGTTTCATCAGACCAGAGGACATTTCTCCAAAAAGTACGATCTTTGTACCCATGTGCATTTGCCAACCGTAGTCTGGCTTTTTTATGGCGGTTTTGGAGCAGTGGCTTCTTCCTTGCTGAGCTGTCTTTCAGGGTATGTTGATATAGGACCTGTTTAACTGTGGATATAGATACTTTTGTACCCGTTTCCTCCAGCATCTTCACAAGGTCCTGTTCTGGGATGGATTTGCACTTTCCGCACCAAAGTACATTCATCTCTAGGAGACAGAACGCGTCTCCTTCCTGAGCGGTTTGACAGCTGCGTGGTCCAATGGTGTTTATACTTGCGTACTATTGTTTGTACAGATGAACGTGGTACCTGCAGGCATTTAGAAATTGCTTCCAATGATGAACCAGACTTGTGGATGTCATCACATTTTTTTCTGAGGTTATGGCTGATTTCTTTTCATTTTCCCATGATGTCAAGCAAAGAGGCACTGAGTTTGAAGGTAGGCCTTAAAATACATCCACAGGTACACCTCAAATTGACTACAAATATGTCAATTAGCCTATCAGAACCTTCTAAAGCCATGACATCATTTTCAGGAATTTTCCAAGCTGTTTAAAGGCAGTCAACTTAGTGTATGTATCTTCATGTACAGTGCCTTGCGAAAGTATTCGGCCCCCTTGAACTTTGCAACCTTTTGCCACATTTCAGGCTTCAAACATAAAGATATAAAACTGTATTTTTTTGTGAAGAATCAACAACAAGTGGGACACAATCATGAAGTGGAACGACATTTATTGGATATTTCAAACTTTTTTAACAAATCCAAAACTGAAAAATTGGGCGTGCAAAATTATTCAGCCCCTTTACTTTCAGTGCAGCAAACTCTCTCCAGAAGTTCAGTGAGGATCTCTGAATGATCCAATGTTGACCTAAATGACTAATGATGATAAATACAATCCACCTGTGTGTAATCAAGTCTCTGTATAAATGCACCTGCACTGTGATAGTCTCAGAGGTCCGTTAAAATCGCAGAGAGCATCATGAAGAACAAGGAACACACCAGGCAGGTCCGAGATACTGTTGTGAAGAAGTTTAAAGCCGGATTTGGATACAAAAAGATTTCCCAAGCTTTAAACATCCCAAGGAGCACTGTGCAAGCGATAATATTGAAATGGAAGGAGTATCAGACCACTGCAAATCTTCCAAGACCTGGCCGTCCCTCTAAACTTTCAGCTCATACAAGGAGAAGACTGATCAGAGATGCAGCCAAGAGGGGGGCAGTATTGAGTAGCTTGGATGAATAAGGTGCCCAGAGTAAACTGCCTGCTACTCATGCCCAGAAGCTAAGATATGCATATTATTAGTATTAGATTTGGATAGAAAACACTCTAAAGTTTCTAAAACTGTTTGAATTATGTATGTGAGTATAACAGAACTCTTATGGCAGGCGAAAACCTGAAAAAAATCCAACCAGGAAAGGGGAAATCTGAGGTTTGTAGTTTTTCAAGTGATTGCCTTTCCAATATACAGTGTAAATGGGGTCATATTGCACTTCCTAAGGCTTCCACTAGATGTCAACAGTCTTTAGAACGTTGTTTCTGGCTTCTACTATGAAGGGGGAGCGAATAAGAGCTGTTTGAATCAGGGGTCTGGCAGAATGCCATGAGCTAAGTCACGCGTGCGGCCGTGAGTACGAGCTCCATTCCTTTTAATTTCTAAAGACAAAGAAATTGAAACATTATTGAAGATTTATGATAAAAACATCCTAAAGATTGATCATATACATTGTTGACATGTTTCTACGAACTGTAATTAAACTTTTTTGACTTTTCGTCTGGACTTAGTGCCCGCGCCTTGTGCATTTTGGATTACTAGACTAAACGCGCGAACAAAAAAAAGAAGAGGTATTTGGACATAAATATGAACTTCATCTAACATTTATTGTCTAACATGGAGACCTGGGAGTGCCATCAGATGAAGATCACCAAAGATAAGTGATTCATTTTAACGCAATTTCTGTCTTTTGCGACACCTCTCCTTGGTTGGAAAATGGCTGTATGGTTCTCTGTGGCTAGGCGCTGACCTAACATAATCGCAAGGTGTGCTTTCACCGTAAAGTATTTTAGAAATCAGACACCGTGGCTGGATTAACAAGAAGTTTATCTTTAAAATGGTGTATAATACTTGTATGTTTGAGGAATTGTAATTCTGCGATTTCTGTTGTTTGAATTTGGCGCCCTGCAATTTCACTGGCTGTTGGCGAGGTGGGACGCTAGCATCCCACATATCCCAGAGAGGTTTTAAAATGTATTGGAACACCATTTTACCAGAATTATAAATGTCTTTGATTTATCTAGAAACAATATCTGATAATGGCTACGATCGTACTATTCAGGAATGAATATATTCTTCTAATTTCTCAGACAGCCATTAGACAAATGTAATTTACAGCATGTCATTAAACATACATTTTAGTTAAATTAAATATCATACAATTAATTTATAACACATTTCTTATACATTTGTACATGAACTTGCATTGAATTTTATTTTAAGTGCTTTTTAAGGTTTTCGTAAAATCCAAATTCTCTGTTCGTGGCTTTGACCAGGACATACTTTCTCAGGATGTTGCCTCTGAGCATTTTTGATACAACTTGTTTGTCATTGGCACTGCACATTTTTTGATACTTCTAATTTAACTCTGCAATGAAACAATAAAATCCACTCAAGTTCTTCAGAGTTCCTTTGGGGGAATCTTGTCTCTCCATTTTCTTCATCAGTTGATCATACCTTTTATTGTATTTCTCAGTTTTCCGTTAAGCTTTATCAAGTTTGACATTTGTCATGCAAAGATCTCTGTTTTTGAGCGACCTCTTCCAACCTTTTTCCTTCCAGCAAGGATTTGACTTCTCATTCCTGTTGCAGATGATGAGGAAGGGGTATCAGGGCGTGCATCAGGGTAGGTAAGTTAGGGGATGGTATGATGGCCTCATGTTCTGGCTGCAAGTCACCTGGTGACTAATGTGTTGTGTTGGCTGATAGGTGGGTCTCCATTGCAACTGTTCTCTTTAAAGTCTGTCTTCTATTCCTTTGGTCCCCCTCGCCACCTCCCACTATGACACAGTCCGTATTGGGATACTGGCCCCCCTGATGGCCCTCTGTGGCTTCTTCACCGCCCTCCTCTACCTCTTGCCTCTCTTCCAGCTCCTCCAAACCCTCCATGCACATCCGGATCATGTCATAATCTTCCCTGCACTCATCCTCCTCTGTTGCCCTCACCTGGAACAAAATTGAGACCGATTTGAGTGTGCTAGTAATCAATGTCCTAGGTTCAAATACTATTTAAAATATCTCAATTACTTTCACATACATTCTAAGTATTTATTTTGTATTTGAAAGGACAAGTAGTCAAATATTTTAATGCATTTGGAAATACTAAAATACACCGACTCAAATACACTCCCATGCATTTAACCCAGGGATTTAAAAATAGTATTTGAAAATACTCTCAAATACAATTTGGTAAACTATTTGGTTTTAACAAATAACCATTAAAATACTAAACCATGTATCTTTTTTTGGGCAGCGTATTTGAAAATACAATATTTTAAATACCAAAAACACATAATACTATTATGTTGATACAATACAGTAACTCTGCTGTTGTAGAGAGTACATGATTCTCACCCATTTATAGATCCAGAGATGGATGCACTGGTAAGTTTTGTTCCTGAATCTACTTACCTTGATCTCATCCAGAGTGTTATGTTCGTCATCGTGACGTATATCTGTCTTAGTGTACAAGAATGTATGTTCATCAACCTGAGACTGTACAGGGCTGTGAGGCTGCACTGAGGGGGAATGATCAGTAGAGGTCGACATAAGGGATTGACTGCTGCCACTGACTGTCACTGGCATCGAGTGACTCTCTTCTGACTTGATCTGAAAAGGAGCGGTGGAGAGAAAAATAATGAAGACGAGCCGATTGAATGTTGTCACGGGTAGAACAATCTGACAGTGAACACTGCAAATCCAGCCTTTGTTGAATCACATAGTAGACTCGTATTTGCTTTCTACAACTGAAATATATGTTAACATTTTATGTTGTGATTTCCAACCAATGCTTCAATAGGGTGCCTACGACTAAACACCAATAAACACTAACCAAAATAAGTAACTAACCTTTGGTGAGCTGGGGTTCCTTGGCTGCATGTACTTGCCCAGGGCTCCCCGGCACTTCTCCACAACATGCTCCATCTGCAGGTAGCTAGCGGCCGTCAGGTAATTCACTATCTCCTTGGGGCTGAACTGCAGCACACCGGTGTAGCAGGACTGGAGCAGCTCACATACCACAGAGGAGCTGTGAAGGACTGACACCTAGAGGGCAAAATAGGACAAAAACATACCAAACAGTTATTTTGCTGTTACGTCTCAAGAGACCTTTCCTATGATCAATCGTGTAAGCCATAAGTGTCATATCCTGCAAGACTTGTGATAGTATCTACTCGACTGAACCATAATGAGGCATAGGACTGGAACCACAGCTGGCGTGATACATCTGAGTTTCCCAGGCCAAAGATATGCCTATTAAAACAGTCTGATCATTGAAAGGTGCATGTGACAAGAAGTGTCCGGGGCTAGTTTATCAGTTGAAGCTGACACAACATTTATGAAACATAACCCAAATAGTGTGTATCAAGGTGGCTTTCACTGGCATCCACCTGCAGTTCAGAGGAAGGGTTAAGCAGGAATTGGTCCCTGAGGAAGGGGGAGCAGGCAGCCAGGACCACTTTGTGTCCCCGGAATGTCTGCCTGCCGCTGGCCACGATGGTGATGTCACAGAACTGCTGCCTGGACCTCAGAGAGTTCATGCTCTTTAACGTGGCGTCACCGTGACCTGGCAACCGGAAACACAGCACCTCCATCTAATCTACTGTGGTGCCTATATGAGAGACATGAAGAGGACATTTTTGACATAATGCAATTATCATGTAAAATATGCAGTACCAGTCAAAGGTTTGGACACACCTACTCATTCAAGGGTTTTTCATTATTCTTCAAAGTAGCCACCCTTTGCTCTTGCACACTCTTGGCATTCTCTCCAACTTCATGAGGTAGTCACCTGGAATGCATTTCAATTAACAAGTGTACCTTGATAATTAATCACGAAGCTGGTTGAGAGAATGCCAAGAGTGTGCAAAGCTGTCATCAAGGCAAAGGGTGGTTACTTTGAAGAATCTGTTGAACACTTTTTTTGGTTAAAACATATGTGTTATTTCATAGTTTCACTATTATTATACAATGTAGAAAATAGTAAAACATGTATAAAAACCCTTGAATGAGTAGGTGTGTCCAAACGTTTGACTGGTACTGTATAAATATATATATATATATATATATATATATATATATATATATATATCTCTTTTAAGTGGGAGAACTTGCACAATTGGTGGCTGACAAAATACTTTTTTGCCCCACTGTACATATATATACACATATACAATATACACTGCTCAAAAAAATAAAGGGAACACTTAAACAACACAATGTAACTCCAAGTCAATCACACTTCTGTGAAATCAAACTGTACACTTAGGAAGCAACACTGATTGACAATAAATTTCACATGCTGTTGTGCAAATGGAATAGACAACAGGTGGAAATTATAGGCAATTAGCAAGACACCCCCAATAAAGGAGTGGTTCTGCAGGTGGTGACCATAGACCACTTCTCAGTTCCTATGCTTCCTGGCTGATGTTTTGGTCACTTTTGAATGCTGGCGGTACTTTCACTCTAGTGGTAGCATGAGATGGAGTCTACAACCCACACAAGTGGCTCAGGTAGTGCAGCTCATCCAGGATGGCTCATCAATGCGAGCTGTGGCAAGAATGTTTGCTGTGTCTGTCAGCGTAGTGTCCAGAGCATGGAGGCGCTACCAGGAGACAGGCCAGTACATCAGGAGACGTGGAAGAGGCCGTAGGAGGGCAACAACCCAGCAGCAGGACCGCTACCTCCGCCTTTGTGCAAGGAGGAGCAGGAGGAGCACTGCCAGAGCCCTGCAAAATTACCTCCAGCAGGCCACAAATGTGCATGTGTCTGCTCAAACGGTCAGAAACAGACTCCATGAGGGTGGTATGAGGGCCCGACGTCCACAGGTGGGGGTTGTGCTTACAGCAGGACGTTTGGCATTTGCCAGAGAACACCAAGACTGGCAAATTCGCCACTGGCGCCCTGTGCTCTTCACAGATGAAAGCAGGTTCACACTGAGCACGTGACAGACATGCCAGAGTCTGGAGACGCCGTGGAGAACGTTCTGCTGCCTGCAACATCCTCCAGCATGACCGGTTTGGCGGTGGGTCAGTCATGGTGTGGTATTTCTTTGGGGGGCCGCACATCCCTCCATGTGCTCGCCAGAGGTAGCCTGACTGCCATTAGGTACCGAGATGAGATCCTCAGACCCCTTGTGAGACCATATGCTGGTGCGGTTGGGCCTGGGTTCCTCCTAATACAAGACAATGCTAGACCTCATGTGGCTGGAGTGTGTCAGCAGTTCCTACAAGAGGAATGCATTGATGCTATGGACTGGCCCACCCGTTCCCCAGACCTGAATCCAATTGAGCACATCTGGGACATCATGTCTCGCTCCATCCACCAACACCACGTTGCACCACAGACTGTCCAGGAGTTGGTGGATACTTTAGTCCATGTCTGGGAGGAGATCCCTCAGGAGACCATCCGCCACCTCATCAGGAGCATGCCCAGGCGTTGTAGGGAGGTCATACAGGCACGAGGAGGACACACACACTACTGAGCCTCATTTTGACTTGTTTTAAGGACATCACATCAAAGTTGGATCAGCCTGTAGTGTGGTTTTCCACGTTAATTTTAAGTGTGACTCCAAATCCAGACCTCCATGGGTTGATAAATTTGATTTCCATTGATAATTTGTGTGATTTTGTTGTCAGCACATTCAACTATGTAAAGTAAAAAGTATTTTATAAGAATATTTCATTCATTCAGATCTAGGATGTGTTATTTTAGTGTTCCCTTTATTTTTTTGAGCAGTGTATAGATATATACAGTGGGGCAAACAAGTATTTAGTCAGCCACCAATTGTGCAAGTTCTCCCACTTAAAAAGATGAGAGAGGCCTGTAATTTTCATCATAGGTACACTTCAACTATGACAGACAAAATGAGAAAAAAAAAACAGAAAATCACATTGTAGGATTTTTAATTAATTTATTTGCAAATTATGGTGGAAAATAAGTATTTGGTCACCTACAAACAAGCAAGATTTCTGGCTCTCACAGACCTGTAACTTCTTCTTTAAGAGGCTCCTCTGTCCTCCACTCGTTACCTGTATTAATGGCACCTGTTTGAACTTGTTATCAGTATAAAAGACACCTGTCCACAACCTCAAACAGTCACCCTCCAAACTCCACTATGGCCAAGACCAAAGAGCTGTCAAAGGACACCAGAAACAAAATTGTAGACCTGCACCAGGCTGGGAAGACTGAATCTGCAACAGGTAAGCAGCTTGGTTTGAAGAAATCAACTGTGGGAGCAATTATTAGGAAATGGAAGACATACAAGACCACTGATAATCTCCCACGATCTCGGGCTCCACGCAAGATCTCACCCCGTGGGGTCAAAATGATCACAAGAACGGTGAGCAAAAATCCCAGAACCACAAGGGGGGACCTAGTGAATGACCTGCAGAAAGTTGGGACCAAAGTAGCAAAGCCTACCATCAGTAACACACTACGCCACCAGGTACTCAAATCCTGCAGTGCCATACGTGTCCCCCTGCTTAAGCCAGTACATGTCCAGGCCCGTCTGAAGTTTGCTAGAGAGCATTTCGATGATCCAGAAGAAGATTGGGAGAATGTCAGATGAAACCAAAATAGAACTTTTTGGTAAAAACTCAACTCGTCCTGTTTGGAGGACAAAGAATGCTGAATTGCATCCAAAGAACACCATACCTACTGTGAAGCATGGGGGTGGAAACATCATGCTTTGGGGCTGTTTTTCTGCAAAGAGACCATGACGACTGATCCGTGTAAAGGAAAGAATGAATGGGGCCATGTATCGTGAGATTTTGAGTGAAAACCTCCTTCCATCAGCAAGGGCATTCAAGATGAAATGTGGCTGGGTCTTTCAGCATGACAATGATCCCAAACACACCGCCCGGGCAACGAAGGAGTGGCTTCGTAAGAAGCATTTCAAGGTCCTGGAGTGGCCTAGCCAGTCTCCAGATCTCAACCCCATAGAAAATCTTTGGAGGGAGTTGAAAGTCTGTGTTGCCCAGCAACAGCCCCAAAACATCACTGCTCTAGAGGAGATCTGCATGGAGGAATGGGCCAAAATACCAGCAACAGTGTGTGAAAACCTTGAAGACTTACAGAAAACGTTTGACCTCTGTCATTGCCAACAAAGGGTATATAACAAAGTATTGAGAAACTTTTGTTATTGACCAAATACTTATTTTCCACCATAATTTGCAAATAAATTCATTAAAAATCCTACAATGTGATTTTCTGTTTTTTTTCTTCTCATTTTGTCTGTCATAGTTGAAGTGTGCCTATGATGAAAATTACAGGCCTCTCATCTTTTTAAGTGGGAGAACTTGCACAATTGGTGGCTGACTAAATACTTGTTTGCCCCCCCTGTATATTGTAGCACCTGGGTCAACCTAAGGGAAACTTAGGTTGTACAAGAGGCATGGTGTTGTCTGACTATTCTTTAAAAAGTAAAAGCACAGCTTCCATATATCGTGTTGACAATCAACATTCCCTGTGATTCTGAACTGATGGTCATGTTAGACAGAGAAGGTCAAGTCATTGTTCACTTTGTTTTCACGTCAAACAACGTGTAACTGAAATCAGGCATATGATATGGCTCTCTAAAACAAAGTAAACAATCAAGCTACTAACGTTACTAGCCTAGGTTGAAGATAACCATTAACGTTATATATTTTTCGACCTCGCTACATACTACTGCTAACGTTACTAGCTAGCACTAGCAGCATGTGCTTAGGTCAATTGTGCAGGCTGTAAATTTCGCCAACGTTATTGAATATCCAACCCCGCTAACTTAGTAGTACCAAACTAGCTTGTTGCCCCCTAGCCCCAGCCAGGCCAATGTCAACTAGCTAGCCACAAGACCCTTGGATTAAATTCGACATTAGCTAGTTTAGTGTTTCCTTACCTTCTATTACTGTAGATATATTTTTACATCTCCTTAATATATGTTTTTTTGTGGAGTAACTAGGCACGAATTCGTTGTATGTTAGCCAACACGCTGTTTACTTTGTTTAACTAGCTAACCCCAGCATGTTTTCAACGGTCGTCCCTAGTTACCAAAAGCACTAAGTCATAAACCCCGCCTATTTCTACACATGATCTTCTTAAAATGGTATATTAAACCTAACCTTAACCACAATGCTAACTTTATGCATACATAAGCCCCACTCCCTCCCCCCCCAAAAAATATATGAATTTTAGCATTTAGCTAGCGATTTTTTTACGTGAGTGGACCATCACTTCCCCTGACAACAGCTTGACAGTCATTTTTTTTTTAAATTAATTATTATTATTCTTTTTTTTACCCCTTTTCACCCCAATTACTCCTCAGTAAAAAGGCACATGACAGCCTGCTTGGAGTTTGCCAAAAGGCACCTAAAGGACAGACCATGAGAAACAAGATTCTCTGGTCTGATGAAAGAAAGATTGAACACTTCGGCCTGCATGCCAAGTATCACATCTGGAGGAAACCAGGCACTGCTCATCACCTGGCCAATACCATCCCTGTGAAGCATTGTGGTGGCAGCATCATGCTGTGGGGATGTTTTTCAGTGGCAGGGAATGAGAGACTAGTCAGGATCGAGGGAAAGATGAATGGAGCAAAGTACAGAAAGATCCTTGATTAAAAACCTGCTCCAAATCGCTCAGGACCTGGGGTGAAGGTTCAGTAACCGAAAGGGTGCTGGATCTAATCACCGAACTGACATTCGTGTGAAACTGAAAGTGCGAACCACTGCTTTTAACCAGGGCAAGGTGACCGGAAACATGACCGAATACAAACAGTGTAGCTATTCCCTCCGCAAGGCTATCAAACAAGCTAAGCGTCAGTATAGAGACAAAGTAGAGTCGCAATTCAACGGCTCAGACACAAGAGTGGCAGGGTCTACAGTCAATCACGGATTACAGAAAGAAAACCAGCCCCGTCACGGACCAGGATGTCTTGCTCCCAGGCAGACTAAATAACTTTTTTGCCCGCTTTGAGGACAATACAGTACCACTGACACGGCCCGCAACCAAAACATGCGGACTCTCCTTCACTGCAGTTGACGTGAGTAAAACATTTAAACGTGTTAACCCTCGCAAGGCTGCAGGCCCAGACGGCATCCCCAGCCGCGCCCTCAGAGCATGCGCAGACCAGCTGGCTGGTGTGTTTACGGACATATTCAATCAATCCTTATCCCAGTATGCTGTTTCCACATGCTTCAAGAGGGCCACGATTGTTCCTGTTCCCAAGAAAGCTGAGGTAACTGAGCTAAACGACTACCGCCCCGTAGCACTCACTTCCGTCATCATGAAGTGCTTTGAGAGACTAGTCATATCACCGCCACCCTACCTGACACTCTAGACCCACTCCAATTTGCTTACCGCCCAAATAGGTCCACAGACGATGCAATCTCAACCACACTGCACACTGCCCTAACCCATCTGGACAAGAGGAATACCTATGTGAGAATGCTGTTCATCGACTACAGCTCAGCATTTAACACCATAGTACCCTCCAAACTCGTCATCAAGCTCGAGACCCTGGGTCTCGACCCTGCCCTGTGCAACTGGGTACTGGACTTCCTGACGGGCCGCCGGTAACAATATCTCCACCCCGCTGATCCTCAACACTGGGGCCCCACAAGGGTGCGTTCTGAGCCCTCTCCTGTACTCCCTGTTCACCCACGGCTGCGTGGCCATGCACGCCTCCAACTCAATCATCAAGTTTGCGGACGACACTACAGTGGTAGGCTTGATTACCAACAACGACGAGACGGCCTACAGGGAGAAGGTGAGGGCCCTCGCAGTGTGGTGTCAGGAAAATAACCTCACACTCAACGTCAACAAAACTAAGGAGATGATTGTGGACTTCAGGAAACGGCAGAGGGAGCACCCCCCTATCCACATCGATGGGACAGTAGTGGAGAGGGTAGTAAGTTTTAAGTTCCTCGGCGTACACATCACAGGCAAACTGAATTGGTCCACCCACACAGTCAGCATCGTAAAGAAGGCGCAGCAGCGCCTCTTCAACCTCAGAAAGCTGAAGAAATTCAGCCTATCACCAAAAGCACTCACAAACTTCAACAGATGCACAATCGAGAGCATCCTGTCAGGCTGTATCACCGCCTGGTACGGCAACTGCTCCGCCCACAACCGTAAGGCTCTCCAGAGGGTAGTGAGGTCTGCACAACGCATCACCGGGGGCAAACTACCTGCCCTCCAGGACACCTACACCACTCGATGTCACAGGAAGGCCATAAAGATCATCAAGGACAACAACCACCCGAGCCACTGCCTGTTCACCCCGCTATCATCCAGAAGGCGAGGTCAGTACACGTGCATCAAAGCAGGGACCGAGAGACTGAAAAACAGCTTCTATCTCAAGGCCATCAGACTGTTAAACAGCCACCACTAACATTGAGTGGCTGCTGCCAACACACTGACTCAACTCCAGCCACTTTAATAATGGGAATTGATGGAAATTGATGTAAAATATATCACTAGCCACTTTAAACAATGCTACTTAATATAATGTTTACATACCCTACATTACTCATCTCATATGTATATGTATATGCTGTACTCTATATCATCTACTGCATCTTTATGTAATACATGTATCACTAGCCACTTTAAACAATGCCACTTTGTTTACATACCCTACATTACTCATCTCATATGTATATACTGTACTCAATACCATCTACTGCATCTTGCCTATGTCGTTCTGTACCATCACTCATTCATATATCTTTATGTACATATTCTTTATCCCTTTACACTTGTGTGTATAAGGTAGTAGTTTGGAATTGTTAGGTTAGATTACTCGTTGGTTATTACTGCATTGTCGGAACTAGAAGCACAAGCATTTCGCTACACTCGCATTAACATCTGCTAACCATGTGTATGTGACAAATAAATTTGATTTAAAAATCTGGTGTTCTGTCCTTGAGCAAGGCAGTTAACCCACTGTTTCCTGGGTGCCTATGGTAGCAAAATTACAAGATTATGTTTATGCACCGAATGGTTGTCTTATGCAATAGAGCAGGGTTCTTAGAACTCTCTCTTTTACTTCTGATTGAACTGAGAGGAGTCTTTTGAAGCTTGGTCTGGCAACTGTTTAAGAGATGGCTTGGTGATAAAAACCATACAGCCACATTCCATTCTGTGATTAGTGGTGCATGTCAAACATATGTCTCCGGTTTGATTGGGACGGCATTGTGTGTGTGACTCGAGACGGAGATGGTAGCCTGAAGGAATAGAACAAATATTGAATTGTTTGTTCTCATCCTTGCATCTGGGAAATATCACCAGAGGCAGATGACCACAGGATAAACCTAAAGTGGCTTCTGGAGCCCCCCAATCTATATGGGAGGTGTTTGAACCAGCTATGTCTGAGCAATCTTGGCATCAGCTATATAAGGAACAGCATGGTCTGTAAAGGGTAGGCTGCTGGTCTTAATTATTGCAATAATTAATTGATATTGAATAAAGATGATTGTTTGAAGAAATTACAGT
Organism: Oncorhynchus mykiss; assembly: GCF_057628025.1. Lineage (NCBI taxonomy): Eukaryota > Metazoa > Chordata > Actinopteri > Salmoniformes > Salmonidae > Oncorhynchus > Oncorhynchus mykiss. The sequence goes on along the minus strand of NC_143051.1, from coordinate 37,256,923 downwards.
CTCACTCACTCCAATAGAATATTCCACCACACGCCGATGACATGGCTGTAGATTAAGGCAGCCCCCCGCACCTCTCTGATTCAGAGGGGTTGGGTTAAATGCGGAAGACACATTTCAGTTGAATGCATTCAGTTGTACAACTGACTAGGTATCCCCCCTTTCCCTTCCCTTTCACCTTCCAACAGGACAACGACCCTAAGCACACAGCCAAGTCGACGTAGGAGTGGCTTCGGGACAAGTCTTTGAATGTCCTTGGCAGAGCCTGGACAACCATCTCTGGAGTGACTTGAGGTTGAGAGGCCTAACGTATCAAAATGTGGAAAGAGTGAAGGGGTCTGAATACTTTCCAAATGCACTGTATCTCACATTCTCCCACATTTCAGGTTGGCAACACAGGGAACCCAAACAGCAAAAAAACTGTACTATTAATGCAGAAAGTATTACCCCTTTTTCCCAGCAACTATTTCCTTTTTTCTTTGATGTTACAGACAAACTTGTACAAAAAAATAGTAGCCTGCCTCTGACATTATCAGAAACTTGCCCATACTGTTATATACATTTATCAATATAATACCAACCAACCTCTTGACCTTGGGGGGTTTATTTATTTAATGCATTATAGTGCCATTGTACTATGGTAACACACAATTAATAAAGATGGTACCATATAATATATTTTTTTACTATTTAGCATAATTGTGTGTTACTGTGGTAGAATGTATAATGCAGGTTAAAACCATGGTATTTCCAAGATCCACATTTATACCATGGTAAACATGAGGCAATGGCATGGTGTTATTTAGGTACAAGGCAGTACCATCATACTTCAAAGTTAAAACCATGGTACATTTCCATGACTCAGACTATACCATGGTATAAGTGAAAGTACCAAAGTAGTCATTTCCATTGGGGGTTTAGGCTGTGTTTCTGTAGGCCTTTAATCACTTTGTGACAATTGCTGTTGTAAAAAGGGCTTTATAAATATATTTGATTGATCATCAGGATATTAATTCATTGGACCAGTGCTTGACTTGGGCACTGGGTACCGGTGTTGTGCCGAAAAGCTCCCCCTGCCAGATGTGACTTGCTTGCTAGTTGAGATTTCTGATCACGTTAGGCTGTGTTTGATTTTATTTTTTTATGTTGGTTTGATCGTGGGGGAGGCAATAGTAATGTCTGCAGTTTTCAGTTTGGCTATTTGTTTCAAGTGTATTTGTCTATAAATAAATCTCGTTGACAAAATTTGTCATCTCTTCCATGTCTTATTTGACTAGTAGTTGTTCTGAAAAAAAAAATCGAATCAAATTTAGGCAGTTAGCCTAGTGGTTAGAGCGTTGGACTAGTAACCGAAAGGTTGCAAGATCGAATGCCCGAGCTGACAAAGTAAAAATCTGCCGTTCTGCCCCTGAACAAGGCAGTTAACCCACTGTTCCTAGGCCATCATTGAAAATAAGAATTTGTTCTTAAAACTGACTTGCCTAGTTAAATAAAGGTAAAAATAAAATAAACATCAGCTAATGTCACAAAGTGCTGTACAGAAACCCAGCCTAAAACCCCAAACAGCAAGCAATGCAGGTGTAGAAGGACAGTGGCTAGGAAAAACTCCCTAGGCCAGAACCTAGGAAGAAACCTAGAGAGGAACCAGGCTATGAGGGGTGGCCAGTCCTCTTCTGGCTGTGCCGGGTGGAGATTGTAACAGAACCAAGATGTTCAAATGTTCATAGATGACCAGCAGGGTCAAATAATAATAATCACAATGGTTGTCGAGGGTACAACAGGTCAGCACTTCAGGAGTAAATGTCAGTTAGCTTTTCATAGCCGATCATTCAGAGTATCTCTACCGCTCCTGTTGTCTCTAGAGAGTTGAAAACAGCAGGTCTGGGTCAGGTAGCACATTCGGTGAACAGGTCAGGATTCCATAGCCGCAGGCAGAACAGTTGAAACTGGAGCAACAGCACGGGCTGTCATCAGGCCAGGTAGTCCTGAGGCATGGTCCTAGGGCTCAGGTCCTCAGAGAGAATTAGAGAGAGCATACTTAAATTCATGCAGGAGACTGGATAAGACAGGAGAAATACTCCAGATATAACAGACTGACCCTAGCCACCTGACACATAAACTACTTCAGCATAAATACTGGAGGCTGACACAGGAGGGGTGTCGGGAGACACTGTGGCCCCATCCGACGATACCCCGGGACAGGGCCAAACAGGCAGACCCCACCCACTTTGCCAAAACACAGCCCCCACAACAGTGAAGTGTTTATTGCTTGCCTGCATTTTACTCCCTCTTTATGTCCCCCCTTCTAATTTCCTTAATTTTGTGGCTAGTCAAATACTTTCTGTGACACACATCAGAGTCAAATACTTTATATAGAACAAACAGGATAGGCAACCGAAATTAATAATTAATGTTCTTGTTATATTAAGAGGGAGTAAAATATAGGCAAGCAAACATTTCAGAACAACTACTAGTCGAATAAGACATGGGAGCGTTGACGAATTTTGGCAGAGACTTATACACTTGAAACAAATAGCCAAACCGACAACTGCAGCCATTACTAGTGCCTCCCCGCTATCAAACCAACATGTAAATCAAATGAAACGCAGCCGAACGTGATCAGAAATCTCAACTAGCAAGCAAGTCGCAGCAATGAAGACTTGAGTGCGTGCGCGGTCAAGAAAGTCGCAACAATGAAGTATTGAGTGCGTGCGCGTCCACGCGAAAGGGGGGGATTCTTGCAGTGGTGAGCTTTTCGACACGTTAAAGGTTCTACTGCTTGATCTCCTGTTCCTCTTTTAGAATATTAGTATAGTAGTATAGTGCTTGAGCTTCATATAGTATGCAGATAGGCAGAAACTGCTTCTCCAATAGAAAATCCATGATCACACTGACGTCTGTCAGCTTAACTCGTGCAGAACAGGAACGACATTGAAAACGTGTCAGTTTGTCACTTTCACGAGTTCTGAGTAATAACAGGTCAACGTCTTAAGACATTGGTTCAAATCTAAGTTGTGCCTTTAGATTTCGAGAAAATTAACAACAAATTAATCATTTTTCACTTCGCTCATTGACTTCTCAAACCCCAGCATGGTCTGTTTCGTTCTGACATTACACGGTTATTGTTCTATTTAGTTATTAATACTTATTTCCAAAAAAGGTCTTAGGAACGTTTATATGTAAAACATTTTGTTATTCAATTATTTTATGATCAGTTTTTATATGTACTTAAAATAGTAGGTACCCTTTTATTTAAATTATTATTTGTTGTTTTATTTCTCAGAATAGTTCCTGATTACACTAAAGAGGGTTTTTAGTCTCTCTTACTACAAGAACCCTTGGTTTGGTCTTGAACATAATTTCCAGTTGAGTTGAATTTCAAAGCCAAATAACGTCTAGCTCAAAGGTTATGGAATAAGCTATTTTCACTTTAAATTGACTTAAATTGTGCAGATCTCGGTTCCTTATCGTTTATGTTCACTGCTCCTACGTCTTTGACTCATCCTACTACAGTTTATACTTTTATATCATCTTTATTGTTTTGTCTTTGTCTATATTATCTCTTAATGCTAGGGGGTTATGAAACAATGTGAAGCGCAAGGTCTTCTTTTTATTTGCTAAACAATTTCAAACAGATTTTTGCTTTTTTCAAGAGTCTCACTCAATTTTGGCTGATGCCAATTTCTGGAGGTCACAGTGGGGCAACGATATTTGGCTCTCCCATGGATCTGAACGCTCCGCTGGTGTCACTACAATGAAAAATACATTTGGTGGTAATATTCTACACTCGGAATGTGACCACTTTGGTCACTTTATTGTCTTGTGATCAGTTACAATGGCATTACGCTCATTTCTGTAAACTTCTACGGGTACACCAAACATGAGAATGATGAGTTGCTTGAATCTATTGAGAAACACATTGGTTATCTAAATTTCCCAATTCGTTATTATTGATAGGAGGGGACTTTAACATTACAATAGATAATTCAACTGATAGATGGCCCCCAGGTAGGCCAACCAATCAGAATTTGGGTTTAATACTTTTTATGGAAAAGTTTGATCTTACATATGGAGAGGTATATGGAGAGGTTTCCGGCCGACAGATCATTCACTTGGAGTAACAAAACAGGTTCCAGACAATCCAGAATAGATTTTTGGCTTATATCCAAATGTATTGATGGTGAGTGTGTTACTACAAATATTTGTACTACTCCCCTCACAGACCATAGGGCTATTTACATTGATATCAAAATATTTACCCCTGATACGAACCTTAGTAGAGCATCCAACTGGAAGCTAAATAGCACATTATTAAATAATTATATAGTTAAATTTGAGGTTAAAGATCTGCTCTCACACTTTTGTGAAAGGGCTTGTGAAGAAAAATCTTATTGCAAGAACTGGGAGCTCTTTAAATTTGAGGTGTCCAAATATCTTGGTAGTATATGGTAGTAATCTTGCTAAGACCAGAAGAGCTGAGGAGGAAAAGGTGATCATTAAGATAACTTCCCTTTCTCAGAGGTCCCCAGCTGACCTCTTGGGGGAGGAGAAGATGGAACTAATTGAGTTACAAAATAAACTGGATAATATATATAAATTAAAAGCAGAAGGAGCCTTTATTAGTTCTAGGAAAAAATGGATTGAGGAGGGAGAACAGAATTCATCCTATTTCTTTAGACTTGAGAAATTTCACTCTAAAGATAACACTATCCATAAGTTAAACATTGATGGTGTTATTACAGATGACCAAAAATGTATCGCTAAATACTGTAGCAATTTTTACAGAAAATTGTATAGCTCAACGTACTGTCAGAATCCACAGATATGTTTTTTAACTCACTGAATAATGTTCACTCTATCAGTGATATAGAATCCAAACAGTGTGATGAACCCATGAAAGTTGAAGAGATTATAGAGTCTATCAAACATCTAAAGAACAATAAATCACCAGGTGTTGATGGAATTACATCAGAATTTTACAAATTATTTTCTGAACAAGTAGCTCCCTTCCTATTTGAAGTCTTTTTAGAGAGTATTAAAAACAATGTTCTCCCTCCTACAATGAGTCAGGGGTTAATAATGTGATATTGTACCCCCTAGCTATATTGCCCATTGTTTGTAATCTATGTATGCTTGTGTTCCCTCATGTGCTTTATGTACTGATTTGTTGTTAATAAAAAATAAAAATAATATTAAAAAAAAAATAATATGACTCGAAAAAGGTCATATTCGCAAATGTTCCCGGAAGTCGAGCTTTGGAAAACGCTGTGCTTTTTAAACTCCTCCCAGTTGTTTCTTCTTTTTTTTTTTTACGGAAACGGAAGAGGTGGTACACATGTAAAGTGAAATCTCGAAGCTAGCTGCCCGAGTTATTAATTTTTTCAGTAAACAATTATGGCGGCCGCGGATCCCTGGTCCTCGAGTCATGGCAGGCCCGCAAGCAGAGGAGAGTTCCCGGGTGGTGAGAGCAGCAACGAGCGCGATGGCCCGGGAGGAAGCGGCGGAGAGGGAGAATCCGAGCCAGATCGGTCAACATTCGAATGCAACATTTGTTTGGACACAGCAAGGGACGCTGTCATCAGTTTGTGCGGGCACTTGTTCTGGTACGAGCCGTGGTATACTTTCGATCAATCGCGAGTAATAGGGAATGTTGTTCCATTCTAACAGCTTCTTTACATACATAGCCAGCGGGCATGGCCTTGTTTACCTTTTAAAACATTTCCGTTAGCCAACTTCTATGCAATAACAAGCGGGTTGTTTTGTCGGATCACACCCATACGTCGAAGACAAATGCTTGCACAATGTTTGTGTGTATATAGTTAAATGTTAACAAGCAAGATGGCTAACTTGAAGTCTAGCGAGTACATCTACTAGATGACGTTAATCATGGATGAGTGTTGGTTGGCTGAGTCTCATACATTGGCCAACCCAACCCATCGAAATAAAGTGCATTTGACTGATATGCTCCTCAACTTTACAACACTGATTCACACATTTTATTAACATTAACTCAATTTAGCTAGGTAAGTTAATGGTTGTACGATCTCGCTACCTGGCTTTAGTTGGCTACGTTGCGTTGGTCGTAGCCCTTGATCATGACTTTCAGCTCCATTACACAGTTCCATCGTGCTTCTACGTCTGCATTGCTTGCTGTTTGAGGTTTTAGACTGGGATTCTGTATAGCACTTTGACATAGGCTGACGTAAAAGGGGCTTTATAAATAAATGTGATTGATTTGAAGAGTTATTGGGCGAAGGCTTATTCTGTATGGGTTCGTTTTGTTTTGAAGAGCCCAGACGCTCGGTCTGAACATTAACACGACTCGCTTGCCTTACGGTTTTGGAAGCATAAGGACCTTATCATTCATATCAGCGACAAATAATAATAAAAATGTTAAATTGATACACACCTTTTATAAGGTTCCCACGAGACAACATTTTTATGTTGCAGCGCATGTTTATGGAAAAGATACGGAAGACAGTGGACTGACTGACTACCTACCTGTGCTCATTAGCGATCTGCGTCTCTGAACATATTAACTAAAAAAATGGAAGCCGCAAACATGTTGTCACTGAAAATACTGTCAGCTGCAACTGTGTTTTGTATTTGTTAAATATTTTTGATGTCATATGAAAGTAAAGGGATTTTATGTTTCTAGAACCGTACCGCAATTTGGAATCGATAGTAGTTGGCTGTTTTGGCTTCCAGAGCCAATTCGCTAGTCTGAATACCAATATTTTTAGCTAACGTGCCACTCCTTGTCATTGTCACATGATATGGAGTACAGTGAGTGGATTAGCTAAAGAGACTGGTACCCATCCTACCAATTCGCCTTTAAACAGAACATGTAACGTTCTTGGACTAAGGCTCTTTTAAGGTCATTGTTGGGCTATTCTGGACGTAAGCTAGTTGGCTAGCTATCAGCATCTTGCCAAAATCATTATTGTGCAACTTGATTCATGCCCCCTTTCAGTTGCACAAGCTACAGCAACAATGTATCGATCTGACGTTTGCAATGTGACAGTGAATGCCTCGCTTGCGCACACCTGCTTGCTGCATGGAGTTCAGTCAGTGGTTGAGGTTGAGCCTCTGCATTGGGTTAATAACTATTACACACTCTGCCATAGGCAATGGATAACTTTAGTGACCCTCACTCATTCACTAAACATTAATTGATTCTACCAAGCACACATCTTCTCTAGCTTAGATACTAGCCAACATTGACACGTGAATCATATATTACAAAAAGCAGGCAATGACCTTCAAGGTTCTGCAAAGTAGCCTACCTGGTTAAATAAAGGTGAAATACTTTTATTTTTTTTACGTTTTTACGTTGATGAAACTTGATGGAACACACATTCCTAAACTGTTCAATGAAAAAGTTACATTTTTTAATTTAAAAAAATGATATATATTTCATGTACATTAACACTATTCCTCTTTGCATGAATACTCTCGATTTCCTTTAGAAAATGGTATCATTTAGTGAGAAATTATTTGGAGATTCATGTCTCACTTATACTAAAGTAAGTCCACTTGAATACCCCTATCCCCGTTGAGGGTGAAAGGCTTAAGCTTCCAATAGCTGATATTGAGCCCCCCATGTGGGAGATAAGGAGGAAGTCTCCTTCCCTAGAGCCAAAGCCTATATTTGAATGTAACAATATAGCTGGAGAGACCTGTGGAGAGTAAGAGTGGTCACATTTTCTGCAGAGCAGACACTCATTTGTCGACAGGAGCATCTCAGTAGTCTGAAGAGGCTCCTTTCCTCTTCTTCGCCAGCGTTGGCCTGAAAACCCATGCTAGTTGGAAACAAGCATGTATGGTGGATGCTTACAGAAATTTATTTTTCGCTGACCACATCCACATTTCAAATGAAAGGTTGGAGATGGGAATGCCACTAATCTTGAGATTTCTTCTCTATTGTCCTTTTATTATGGGAAGGCAAGTCCTCTCTTCCTGGTGTAAACATTCTGTTGGTTAATACTAAGCTCCCCTTAGACTCTGTGTACATTTTCAGAATTTTACCAGGACAATGTTTTTCTAAAATTGGAGGATATAATAAAATGTTACACAGCCCTAAAACTTCAAATCCTGACAGGCTGGTGTTTGAACAAGTTAGGCTGTACTGAAGAATGGAAATGTATATTTGGATGTTAGACACTTCTCAATAGAGGGCTCATTTCATTGTCGAAACTTCAGTCTTGTCCATGCACTAAAATATTGCAGTGAACTGACGGTGACTAATCATTTGATATAAAACATCAGTGGGTATCTGAGACTGCATTAGGCTAGATTTCCCTGGCAAATAATGTCTCCATCTAATTTAGCCTACTTAGCGCAGGTAGCTAGACTAGAGTACACACTTCACCTGTCTCTCACAGATCTAATGTGCAGTCGCTGCTTTCTTTCCACTGGTGCCTAAAATAAGTTCTTCACCTGACTAAACTATTAAAACCCTCCCAGAACCATGGTCACTGTCCAGCTCTACAAATGCTGTATATGCTCCATAGAGCCACAAACCAGTTTCAGAATGCAAATGTATGGCACGCTTTCAGCCCATGTGTTGTCACCATAGAAAACGAGAAGGGGCAGCTCCATTTCACCATTGTCTTAGAGGCTTCGATAGTTCTCTTCTATTTCTATGGTTGTCACGTTCACGATAGTCCTCTTTGTAACCATGGTTTTTGGAACCAACAATGCCGCGCTATGTTGCATCCATCATCCTGCTGTCCCACAATGCAGCAATCTGGCCAGTAACGAGGCGTGATGGTGCTAACGAGCGATGACAGATGGAGCTAATTAAAACTAACGATGGGGAGCCGGGATCATTTTAATCACTCGCATCGTTAAGGTCAGAACAGGGTAACCAGATGCACCCTGTAGGGGCCTACTGGGAAAACAAGACAAATATGGATACCAAAATCTAGCCCACTAACTAGGCCTATGGGAGAATCTCAATTGCATACTCCTCGTGTCCTCTCTTCTCGCCTCAAAGCCAATTGGAGGAGAAAGTCCGAGGAGAGGGACCTCTGACTTTCTCATTCATTGTGTTTTGAAAAGGAGACGAGGAGAGCGGAAGCGAGGAGTATGCAATTGAGAATCACCCCGTGTGTCAATTCCGACTCAATTAAGTAGGCCGTTAGGAGGTTCCTCCAAATGTCACCAGGTTTCTAGGTGATGCCATAATACCCACTTTAACCTTGTTCTCCTTCTCTCTTTCACAGCTGGCCCTGCCTTCATCAAGTAAGTATTCCATTTAAAGGTGTTATCTTTAGTTTCACAGTACTGGTAAATATTAGCTACACTTTTCCTACTGGTTGAAACCAGCCCTTGATCCCTGTCCCATGACATGACCTGAGACCAAACTTGGTCAGTCAGCTGATTTAGTGCAGCTTGTTGATAATGTTCTTAATGTCACATTCATTACACCAGTGTTTACTGTCAACCCCCTTTTGTCCTCAAGGTGCTTTAGATTATAGCACAAGCTGTACATGCATCGCAACATGATTAGTATTGCATATCCTTCTCCTTTATTGTCTAAGAACAAGTCAATGTTTTTCTTTCATTAGTTACTGAGCTAACGCTGTTGATAGAAGTGTCAATGCTAGTGCCTTGTGTACCCAGCTGTCGTACTTGCTCTATTGCTCAAAACTCTCTTATATTGATGACACACAGAAAGTGCAAAGTATCATTTTGAATTATTTTGCCGCTTTTTATTTGATGAAATAATTCTACAAAAGTATATTGATTTAGTCCTTTTACATAACGCACTATATCTCATAGATCTACCCTGTGTGTTGCACATTGTAGTAAGTCAGTGCATGCCAATAGACTGACAGTATTGAACAGACAGTAAAGTATGGCTTCTGTCTCAGTCATGTGATCTCTCTTTCCCTCCCCTTCTCTGTGGTGCAGTGGTTGGAGACACGGCCCAGCCAACAGCAGTGTCCTGTGTGTAAAGCAGGCATCGGCAGAGAGAAAGTCATCCCCCTCTACGGCAGAGGGAGCTCCAGCCAAGAGGACCCCAGGTACACTGTGTGTGTATGTTTGAGTGTGCATAGTTGTACACATGTGACACTGAGAAACTGCATTGGTTAACTGGTGTTTCATCCTCCAGGTTGAAAACCCCGCCTCGGCCTCAGGGACAGAGAACGGAGCCAGAGAGCAGAGGGGTGAGGCCTCTTCATCACTTACATTTTAGTTTGTTTAATATGGCATTTATTGCATGGTTCTTTGCATGTTCACTCTATTTGTAATGAGTGACCACTATTCTGCTCTTTCCTCTTCTTGCAGCCCTTCCAGGGGTTTGGGGACACTGGCTTCCACATGTCCTTTGGGATCGGTGCATTCCCATTCGGCTTCTTCACCACAGTCTTCAACACCAATGACCCCTTCCACAGAGCAGGTACACACAAACAGACACCCACACAACCATAATGTATTCCTTGACACATTGGCTATTGGCTGATCATTGCAATGTTATCACTGTTCCCCCAGACGCATATGCAGCCGATCACCAAGGCAACCCTGACAACGGCAACAACTGGCAGGACTCTCTCTTCCTGTTCGTGGCCATCTTCTTGTTCTTCTGGCTGCTGACTGTGTGAGGGAGAAGATGGATAAAGGTGGAAAAGGAGAGGTGTAGGGATGGGGGAGTGTGTGTGTGTCTATGCTTATACACACACATCAAAGCATCAGGAACGACCGACTTTCTTGCTCAGTAGTGACTGGGAGACTTTAGACTATAGATGGGTGGTGGTAGGATGACTGTCAGTTTACTCTTAGCAAGTGATATCTAATGCAGCAAACAAACGAGTCAAATATATGTATATCCCCCCCCCCCCCCAAATGATTTATGAGATTCATTTGGTTAGGGAGAGTACACTGAGACACCACTCTGAGGTGGATGATACCCAAACGTGAGTGTGAGTGAAGCGAAGTCAATCTATCGACCTTTCTCTGCATTTGTACATAAATACACCACACACACACAGTGGATACCCGGGTTGAGGCATGGGGGCTGACTTTTTAGGGATGGGACTGGTGTATAGACTGGAATCAGTGTTGAGAGAAATGGTTGGATTGAGTTAATTGTAAATTAGGGGAGTATGACAATAATCACTAAGTAACTTTACTGTACCACACTACCTATGTGGTTAACATAGAGATACAGTTGAAGTCGGAAGTTAAAATACACCTTAGCCAAATAAATGTAAACTCAGTTTCACAATTCCTGAGATTTAATCCTAGTAAAAATTCTCTGTCTTAGGTCAGTTAGGATCACCACTTTTATTTTAAGAATGTGAAATGTTAGAATAATAGTAGAGCAAAGGATTTATTTCAGTTTTTATTTCTTTCATCACAGTCCCAGTGGGTCAGACGTTTACATACACTCAATTAGTATTTGGTAACATTGCCTTTAAATTGTTTAACTTCGGTCAAACGTTTCGGGTAGCCTTCCACAAGCTTCCCACAATAAGTTGGGTGAATTTTGGCCCATTCCTCCTGACAGAGCTGGAGTAACTTAGTCAGGTTTGAAGGCCTCCTTGCTTGCACACACTTTTTCAGTTCTGCCCACAAATTTTCTATGAGATTGAGGTCAGGGCTTTGTGATGGCCACTCCAATACCTTGACTTTGTTGTCCTTAAGCCATTTCTCCACAACTTTGGAAGTATGCTTTGGGTCATTGTTCATTAGGAAGACCCATTTGCGACCAATCTTTAACTTCCTGACTGATGTCTTGAGATGTTGCTTCAATATATCCACATAATTTTCCTGCCTCATGATGCCATCTATTTTGTGAAGTGCACCAGTCCCTCCTGCAGCAAAGCACCCCCACAACATGATGCTGCCATCCCTGTGCTTCACGGTTGGGATGGTGTTCTTCGGCTTGCAAGCCTCCCCCTTTTTCCACCAAACATAACAATGGTCATTATAGCCAAACAGTTAATTTTTTTTATTTCATCAGACCAGAGGACATTTCTCCAAAAAGTACAATCTTTTCCACCATGTGCAGTTGTAAACCGTAGTCTGGCTTTTTTATGGCAGTTTTGGAGCAGTGGCTTCTTCCTTGCTGAGCTTTCAGGCTATATCGATATAGGACTCGTTTTACTGTGGATATAGATACTTTTGTACCGGTTTCCTCCAGCATCTTCACAAGGTCCTTTGCTGTTGTTCTGGGATAATTTGCACTTTTCGCACCAAAGTACGTTCATCTTTAGGAGACCGAATGCGTCTCCTTCCTGAGCTGTATGACAGCTGCGTGGTCGCATGGTGCTTATACTTGCATACTATTGTTTGTACAGATGAACGTGGTACCATCAGGCATTTGGAAATTGCTCCCAAGAATGAACCAGACTTGTGGAGGTCATCAAACTTTTTTCTGAGGTCTTGGCTGATTTATTTTAATTTTCCCGTGATGTCAAGCAAAGAGGCATGGAGTTTGAAGGTAGGCCTTGAAATACATCCACAGGTACACCTCCAATTTACTATGATGTCAATTAGCCTATCAGAAGCTTCTAAAGCCATGACATCCTTTTCTGGAATTTTCCAAGCTGTTTAAAGGCACAGTCAACTTAGTGTATGTGAACTTCTGACCCACTGGAATTGTGATGCAATGAGTTTAGTGAAATAATCTGTCTGTAAATAATTGTTGAAAAAAAAATGTCATGCACAAAGTAAATGTCTTATCCAACCTGCCAAAACTATAGTTTGTCAACAAGAAATTTGTGGAGTGGTTGAAAAATTATTTTTAATGACTCCAACCTAAGTGTATGTAAACTTACGACTTCAACTGTACTTAGACAAAATGGAATACAAAAATTGCCCTTTGAAGGAATTTCAGGTTTAGGCTATTCCCCAAATATTAGAGATTGTTTGAGTTAAGGGAGGGTGAGAATGGGATTATAACCTGATACAATAAAAAAACATTTTTTTGTTGCTATAGACACTTTTATTTCCAGGCCAAAGAGCGATGTATCACGTCAAGTACGATTTTGGGAAAATGTATTTGAATATTCCTGATTACAATTTAACTGATTCAATTTTTGTCTGTAGATTTTAGGAACATAATTTATGAATATTCTTTAGGATGGTCTACAGACTGGTACAATAACAACTTTGTATATTCTCTTAACAAACTGCCATTGCACTGTGAAGTCATAGAGAAGACAGACCTAATAATGTGGACACGTTATGAGTTCTTTGTCATATGTTAACAGTCTAACACTATTGTAAAGAGTCATGAGGTTAGTGTACGGGAAGGCTGGAGTGAGCAGTATTGTGTACAGTTGTGCTCTGGAGAATTCGCCACATGAGTAAATACTGTATGACGTCACAGTATTCTCTGGGGACAGTTAGTGGAACATTTTTAAATCTACAAATCAAAATGATCTGGAACACAACACAGAATCCTTTTGATCTGGATGAAATGTACTAAAAACCTGTCCTTGGGGGCTTGTAGCTGGGCACAGTGCTACAAAGGAAAAGATGGCAGCAGAGTCACGTTCATTAAGGCACAACATAGCAAACCTTTTGCAAAATAAAACAAGTGTTTATTGGACAAATTCAGAGTGTACATGTTTCACTGTTTTGTACAGTTTACTTCCGTTTTGTGCCTACTGAACATGACCCAGGTGCAGAAGTCAATACAGTGTTTGTCAGATCATTTTTGACTTAAGTCAGAACGAGTATTTGATATCTGCAACTAAAATAAATTTCATGCAATGAGCAACATGAACTGTGCCCAATGTGACGACATGGACTATTATAATTGTAAGATTTCAATGAGTGTTTCTCCTGATTGTAAGTGTTTGTGTGTCTGTCTGTATATACATTTGTATATATGAATATTGTAAAGGCTGTTTTTACGTGTTTCCGAATGACCAGCCATGGCGATGAGTCAAGATGTGAGATGGTTCGAGTTTAACCTGGCCAGCATGTCATGATGTAGCAGAGTCCCCCTCTTCCACTCAGTGAAAGACAAGTTACATTTCTGTACTCGTACCGGTATATGAGCCAACCAGAAGCGAGTGAGCAGTGTATGAAAAGGAAACAGTAACTCCCATTTCACCCTACCCATTTCATTCTGATACAACTCCTGTGAAGTCTATGAAATGGGTTGAAGATCAAGAGTGTCCAGGAACTCTGTAGCACCTTACCAAACAGCACCAGCCCAATAACATCCATGCAACGGGTTGAGTAAAGGAAGGGCTATCGGGGCACGAAATGATGAGAAGGTGGTCTTTCTTGTGATGTACCGTTGGAGGGGCTAAGTAATTTCGTACATATCACTGTCTGATCAAGCTAGGCATTTGTATTAGAGTCTTTCATGACAAAAAAAGATGGAAATGATATTTGTTTTGCAAGTCTTTTGCTAGACGACACAGTGAGACATTGTGCAAAACCGAATGGTCACGGAGCTGTGGAAATGTTTTCCTGCACTCTGAATAAATAGTTGTTTAATACATTTAATGTAGCCTGTGTTGTCCAAGTTCTTTGTGCACACTTATGAAGTTGAAATGTGTATTAACTGTCCAAATATGCTGAATTTTGAAAGGCAAATCGGTGAGACTGAGATCCATTCAAACACAAAAAAACACAAAGCATAAAATTATTTTGAACACAAATATAAATGCAACATGGAACAACTTCAAAGATTTTACTGAGTTACAGTTCATATAAGGAAATCAGTCAATTGAACTACATTAATAAGGCCCTAATCTATGGATTTCATATGACTCGGAATACAGATATGCATTTGTTGGTCACAAATACCTTTTTTAAAATCTGAAAACCCACTGTTCCCATGACTGGTTAACTGCCTTGCTCAGGGGTCGAACAACATATTTTTACCTTGTCAGCTCGGGGATTCGATCCAACAACCTTTCGGCCCAACACTCCTACCATTTCCCTCATGCAGCGCGGCATCTCATTCGCATAGAGTTGATCAGGCTGTTCATTGTGGAATGTTGTCCCACTCCTCTTCAAATGCTTTGCAAAGTTGCTGGATATTGGTGGGAACTGGAACATGGTGTCGATCCAGAGCATCCCAAACATGTTCAATGGGTGACATGTTTGGTGAGTATGCAGGCCATGGAAGAACTGTGACATTTTCAGCTTCCAGGAATTGTGTACAGATCCCTGCGACATGGGGCCATGCATTATCATGCTGAAACATGAGGTGATGGTGGCAGATGAATGGCTCGACAATGGGCCTCAGGATCTGCCCATACCATAACCGCACCGCCACGATGGGGCACTCTGTTCACAACTTTGATATCAGTAAAACCCTCACCCACACAACACCAATACACGTGGTCTGCGATTGTGAGGCCGGCTGGATGTACTGCCAAATTCTATAAAATGACATTGGAGGTGGCTTATGGTAGAGAAATTAACATTCCATTTTCTGGCAACAGCTCTGGTGGACATTCCTGCAATCAGCATGCCAATTGCACACTCCCTCAAAACATCTGTGGCTTTGTGTTGTGTGACAAAACTGCACATTTTAGAGTGGCCTTTTGATGTCCCCAGGTGCACCTGTGTAATGCTCATGCTGTTTAACCAGCTTCTTAATATGCCACACCTGTCAGGTGGATGATTATCTTGGTAAAGGAGAAATGCTCATGTGAACAAATTTGTGCACCAAATTTCTTGTACATATGGAACATTTCTGTTAACTTTTATTTCAGCTCATGGGACCAACACTTTACATGTTGTGTTTATATTTTTGTTCAGGCAGCTTATACTCAGCTTCACTGTAAACTAAAATAGCTGGATCAGGTGTATGCCATCTATTGCTATGCTTGTAATATGATTATAGTCAAGCTGATCATGACTAAGAGAACAAAAGCCAGAAACCTGCAATGTAATACTATTTATCAGGGCCCTGTGTTTTGGTTGATCATGACCTGGATTTAACCTTTATTTTAAGCCTTTTCCAGAAAATAGAATCACAAACATTTCATCAATTGTCTGAGGATGGTGCTGGACCATCTGACATAAAAAGAAAAGGGGAAAGTTTAAGTTTGAAAAATATAAAAAAATTTAAAAAAGCTTTAAATCAAGTTAACGTGACTTTATTACAAATGATTTAACAATAAAGGCATGCGCTCTCATGTACTGGACTACTGACCGATCACGTGATGAATCTATCCTGAAGTAGATCACGATACAACATGACGACTGCAAACTCCCACATGACTTCTCTCTCTGGATCTCCACAGACAAGAGGTTGAGGAATGTAGTGAGATTTTGACATGAGATATTAGTAGGTAAATTAACATTAATCTTTGACAACTAAAATGAATTGTGTTTAGTGCAGCCAAATGGATGAACACACTCACTCTAGACTGAATGTGGTTTGTTTCAGGGTCCAGTACTTTATAAGAATAGAAGTAGGGCCCCAGTTCAGACACCTCATACCTCTGACTTGCGATAAGTTCTGCTAAAAAGAGAGCTTCTTCTTCAGCGCCCATGTACAAGTGCCTGCAAGTGTCATGATTTTCAACAGAGCATTTCAGAAGATCACATGCACCACTGCTTTAAGCAGATGTGTGAAATAAACCAGAGCTATTTTCCTATAGAGGAATCCATCATTACACAAGGCAACATACAGGTGATGTCAGCATGGATAAAAAAAATAGAAATACCATTATAAAAGTCTTTAATAAATTGTCAAAATTATTAATAAATATCTACAGGATATAAAAACAAAAACATGTAATCATAAAACTGTTAGTTTCACTTAAAAAAAAAAGACTACAGAGTACTGAGGATCATAAAAAAGTATTTAAAACTTATTGTGATGATCTGTCTCAAAAGTTTTTGTTCTGATAAATCATTTGTTGACTTGAGAAAATTGTCTCTTTTCTGAAAACAAATAAGCACTGCAAGAGAATAAACATTTGGTTTTGGTCAGAGACGAATAAACAGCTCTAGCTTTGGTCACTTCAAATTGTTAGGAGAAATAGCTGGAACGTAAGAAAATCTCTCATATCACACGTGTGGTCACATGTAATCTCAAATTGAAAGTGCAAAAAAAGTTATCAAATTTGTGATAAGGCTGAAATATAAAACTAAAAAAACATAATTATATTTCTAGGATGTGATGTTTTTGGGTATTTCTAGGTTGTTGAAAGTGACTGTGCTATACAGTGATTAATCTCAAGGCAATATTTCATCAATCCTTTCCTTTGCCCTTTTTAGGTCCCTTGTTCTTTTTATTGAGGATTTTCATCAGGTTCTTGGACATGTAGTATGGCTTCTGCATCGTTCCGTCATGTCGCTCCAAGTCCTCCACTGTGAGAAAGGGAGCAAGAAGGAAGCGAAGAAAATCAATAGACAGGTATGTTGAACAATTTTTTTGTGCAAAGAAGCAAGAAATTTAGCAATGTAATGCGTGACTGCTCAGTATATGAATACAGTGATGTGTGTTGCTGGAGGTGCTCTACTCACAGAAGCAGAGGAAGAGTGTGTCCACACACATGTTGTACACACTGAAGAATCCATGAGCAATGAGGTACGCTCCCACCACAACCACCTGTTACCACAAAGACATACACACCACTGTCAATTACTTTCTCTAACACACATTTAATTGATCGTTAACTGCTTCTTTCACTTCCACTATGGAATACCTGTAAATACAGTGCATTCAGACTTTTTTAATATATATATTTTTTTACATTACAGCCTTATTCTAAAATAGATTTTTAAAAAATATCAATCTACACACAATAACCCTTAATGACAAAGCAAAAAAATGTTTTTTAGAAATGTTTGTACATTTATAAAAAACTTTTAAAAAAAACTGGGCCACTCAAGGACATTCAGAGACTTGTCCCAAAGCCGCTCCTGCGTTGTCTTGGCTGTGTGCTTAGGGTCGTTGTCCTGTTGGAAGGTGAACCTTCACCCCAGTCTGGAGGTCCTGAGCGCTCTGAAGCAGGTTTTCATCAAGGAGCTCTCTGTACTTTGCTCCATTCATCTTTCCCTTGATACTGACTAGTCTCACAGTCCCTGCTGCTGAAAAACATCCCCAAAGCATGATGCTGCCACCACCATGCTTCACCATAGGGATGGTATTGGCCAGGTGATGAACGGAGCCTGATTTCCTCAAGACATGACACTTGGCATAGGGGGCCAAATTCACGGCTCAAAAAAATAAATGGAACACTTAAACACCACAATGTAACTCCAAGTCAATCACACTTCTGTAAAATCAAACTGTCCACTTAAGAAGCAACACTGATTGACAATAAATTTCACATGCTGTTGTGCAAATGGAATAGGTGGAAATTAAAGGCAATTAGCAAGACACCCCCAATAAAGGAGTGGTTCTGCAGGTGGTGACCATAGACCACTTCTCAGTTCCTATGCTTCCTGGCTGATGTTTTGGTCACTTTTGAATGCTGGCGGTGCGTTCACTCTAGTGGTAGCATGAGACGGAGTCTACAATCCACACAAGTGGCTCAGGTAGTGCAGCTCATCCAGGATGGTACATCAATGCGAGCTGTGGCAAGAAGGTTTGCTGTGTCTGTCAGCGTAGTGTCCAGAGCATGGAGGCGCTACCAGGAGACAGGCCAGTACATCAGGAGACGTGGAGGAGGCCAACAACCCAGCAGCAGGACCGCTACCTCCACCTTTGTGCAAGGAGGAGCAGGAGGAGCACTGCCAGAGCCCTGCAAAATTACCTCCAGCAGGCCACAAATGTGCACGTGTCTGCTCAAATGGTCAGAAACAGACTCCATGAGGGTGGTATGATGGCCCGACGTCCACAGGTGGGGGTTGTGCTTACAGCCCAACACTGTGCAGGACATTTGGCATTTGCCAGAGAACACCAAGATTGGCAAATTCACCACTGGCGCCTTGTGCTCTTCACAGATGAAAGCAGGTTCACACTGAGCACATGTGACAGACGTCACAGAGTCTGGAGACGCAGTGGAGAACGTTCTGCTGCCTGCAACATCCTCCAGCATGACCGGTTTGGCGGTGGGTCAGTCATGGTGTGGGGTGGTATTTCTTTGGGAGACGCACAGCCCTCCATGTGCTCGCCAGAGGTAGCCTGACTGCCATTAGTTACCGAGAGATGAGATCCTCAAACCCCTTGTGAGACCATATGCTGGTGAGGTTGGCCCTGGGTTCCTCCTAATGCAAGACAATGCTAGACCTCATGTGGCTGGAGTGTGTCAGCAGTTCCTGCTAGAGGAAGGCATTGATGCTATGGACTGGCCTGCCCGTTCCCCAGACCTGAATCCAATTGAGCACATCTGGGACATCATGTCTCGCTCCAGCCACCAACAGACTGCACCACAGACTGTCCAGGAGTTAGCGGATGCTTTAGTCCAGGTCTGGGAGGAGATCCCTCAGGAGACCATCCGCCACCTCATCAGGAGCATGCCCAGGCGTTGTAGGGATGTCATACAGGCAAGTGGAGGCCACACACACTACTGAGCCTCATTTTGACTTGTTTTAAGGATATTACATCAAGGTTGGATCAGCCTGTAGTGTGGTTTTCCACTTTAATTTTGAGTGTGACTCCAAATCCAGACCTCCATGGGTTGATAAATTTGATTTCCATTGATAGTTTGTGTGATTTTGTTGTCAGCACATTCAACTATGTAAAGAAAAAAGTATTCCATAAGAATATTTCATTCATTCAGATCTAGGATGTGTTATTTTAGTGTTCCCTTTATTTTTTTGAGCAGTGTAGTTCAAACTTGGTTTCATAATTCTATCTTTATGTAACTAGGCAAGTCAGTTAAGAACAAATTCTGATTTACAATGACGGCCTACCAAAAGGCCTCCTGCGGGGACGGGGGTGGGATTAAAAAATAAAAATACATTAAATAAAAATATTGGACAAAACACACATCCCAGAGAATCTGGTTTCTTATGGTTAAAGTCCTTTAGGTGCCTTTTGGTAAACCCCAAGCGGGATGTCATGTGCCTTTTACTGAGGAGTGTCTTGCGTCTAGCCACTCTACCATAAAGGCCTGATTGTTGGAGAGATGGAGAACTTTCCAGAAGAACAACCATCTACACAGAGGAACTCAAACTCTGTCAGAGTGACCATCGGGTTTTTGGTTATCTCACTGACCATGGCCCCCCCCCCCCCAATTGCTCAGTTGGGCTGGGCAGCCAGCTCTAGGAAGAGTCTTGGTGGTTCCAAACTTATTCTATTTAAGAATGGAGGAGGCCATTGTGTTCTTGGGAACCTTCAATGCTGCAGACATTTGTTGGTACCCTTCTCCAGATCTGTGCCTCGACACAATCCCATCTCAGAGCTCTACAGACAATTCCTTCAACCTCATGGCTTGGTTTTTGCTCTGAAATGCACTGCCAACTGTGGGTACGTTATATAAACAGGTGTGTGCCTTTCCAAATCATGTCCAATCAATGGATTTTTACCACAGGTAGACTCCAATCAAGTTGTAGAAAGATCTCAAGGATGCTCAATGGAAACAGGATGCACCTGAGCTTAATTTCGAGTCTCATAGCAAAGGGTCTGAATACTTATGTAAATAAGGCATTTCAGTTTTTATTTTTTTCTGAATTTGCAAAAATAAATAAAAAACCTGTTTTCGCTTTGTCATTATGTGGTATTATGTGTAGCTTGATGAGGAACTATTTTAATTTAACCTATTTTAGAATAAGGCTGTAAAGTAAAAAAATGTGAAGGGATCTGATTACTTTTCCAATGTATGACTGCCACTTACAATAATGGGCATCCAGTAGTAGTTGAGCATTTCTGTACGGAAATTGCTGCCTGGTAGTCTTATTCTGCCAGAGAAGAAAAAGAAAGCCAGGACTCCTGAGAAGAGAAGAGTAAAATTGGTTAAAGATTCAATTAATTTAGAAAGGTTATCTAATCACACTTCTGGCCTGTAAAATGCACAAAAGAAGCTCTTATTCAGAAATATGACCAATGATAAAATGGCATAGTAATTATGTTGGCGTTTGTCATCTTACCTACTCCTCCCACCACTAGCAGCTTCCCAAAGAAGAGCAGCAGGTCCGTCACTTTATCTAACACCACCACCCTGAGGAGAGAGGCACAGTCAGCACGTCAGGGAAATACATCCCCGGCATTCAGCTATGGTTTCACAGCAGTCAATCAAATCCATGCAAATGTTCTTATGAAAGAGGGGGGAAAAACAAGTCTACACATTCCCACAGGCATACCAACCAATACTAGAACACACACCTGACAATGTTCCTCATTAGAAGCATGAAAGCGTTTTTCGCGGAGACACAGAAGTTTTTTCCATATACGGCAATCTTTGGGAAAAAGAGGACTGTGTCTTAGATACATAGCCAACCAGAAATACTCTACACTGTGGGAACTGAGGGAGAGATTGACAGACACGTAGTTGTAGTTAACAGGTACATGTGAGGCTGCAGTAGAGACTGACCATGATGTAGGCGTTTCTATTGAGGAACTTTATGAACTTCTCCAGACACCAGAAGCAACACTTCAGACAGCACATAAGGAACCGAGCACAGGGGTTTTGAGCCGCTAGAGAGAATGAGACAGAGAGAAATAGTAATGGCGTCTTTTTGTAGGCAAGAACGCCGCCATTGTTTTTTCAAAAAGCCTATGGGAAAAATGTATGGTGTTTTTATAAAGTTTTTGGATAAAAGGAAAAAAATATAATAAAGTCTGTGGTCAACAACATAGGATATATCATACGATTTATGAAATGAAAAACAACACAAAGGCTTCATAATTCAAAAGGTAATGTTGACTGCTATTATCTCATAGGCTTAGGAGATCTTATACGTTTTGTTCTATGTTAACCTCAGACTTTTTTTCAGCATTTATTCAAAAACCCTATTCTTTCCCCAAATGGATGGCTGAACGAACGAACCAGAGGTAACTACTTTCCGGGTTTTACGACTACAAGCTGGGGAGCTCAATTACCCTTACATTACAACATGCATTATGTGAGAGCTTGGCATAATTGACTAGTTCCATATTAGGCCAATTCGATTTCCGTAAGTGCGCAGATATCGACTCGAAGAGGTTAATCGGAGAACAATAACAGGTTTCCAAGGGAAAATCCAGCCTTACCTCTGGTCTTGTGGTCCAGGTACTCCAGGATGATTCGAACTACCTGGATGAGGGTGAGGATCAAAGCACCAAACGCCAGGGAGCCAACATGGTATCTAAGAGAAGCAACATCAGCTGTGTTTGAATACCCATTCTAACAATAGTATATACATGAGTATATACTATTAGTTCATTTTAGTAGACTGTAAACGAACAGTATTGTTTCAGTTGCGCGTACTAGAGCTTTGCCTGTCTACCGGAAGTTGATGCTGTTGCTATGCAACATCTTGCTAGCATAACAAATGACTAGCTTAAAGATTTTACAATCTCTGGTGTGTTCTTAAATTCAATCTGGAGTGCACTCATAAATCCAGAGCGTTGTCAGATTGTCTGTCCTTAAATTCAGAGTGTTTCGCTCTCGGAGCGTTCAGAGCACAAACTGGACGCTCTGGCCAAGGAGTAGGTCAGTCAAGCACTCAAGCGAACTGGCTAATGTTGGATAGCTACTTCCAGACACAAATGAGAGAACACCTCACTCTGACCATTTTACCCACCCTAGCAGAGCTGGTTAGGCTGTTTTCATGTTATCCAGAGAGTTGGCGACTGTAACTGTGCTGCTGGCAACAATTAAATTATCAACACTTTTTTTTTGCCAAAGTTTACTGACACCTGCTATAGTCAACGGGTGTTGAGCATTCGTAAATTCACCAGTTATTCTGAGCGGGAGTGCTCCGAAATCAGAGTAGATAGCCAGAATTAACAATGTCCATTGAAACGCACAATGACTTACCTAAGAATAATGTGAATAATCAAGTCAATAAACATGGAGTAGTTAATATACTTCCTGGCAAGTTCAATGTATTAGTAGGCAACTAACGTTAGGTAACTAGCTTACATACCGGTACATACTGCTGTAATGCTATGCGGTTCGTAAGGAGAGAGTAGTTAACAAGTTGTCGGCCAACAAAACGTGTAACGTAACTTATTTGAAAAGTCAACACTTTATTACATTGCTCAATATTTTCTTAATATGTCTTAATTAGTTAAAGCAATGAATTTGTATCCGCTTTCGACTGACTTTGGCTGCATCTTTTCTGCCATTTTCTTCAACTCTGAAAAGCTATGAAGCCACGCCCATTCTCTGAAAAATTGCACTATGGGCCCTAAAAGCATGGAAATAGTGTCCACTGAATGTGTACTTCGTATTTTGGCAAATTTAGTACGACATTCTGGGAACTTTTGGCATACTAACTATATCCATACGATAACCAATAAGCATACTATATACTCAATTCACGTAACAAATAGTACAGTTAGTTTGAGTATTTGAACACAGCTATAGACATATGGGGAAAAAGGGAATTAGTTGAATGGATAGCTAACAAAATACAAATTGGATTCTGGCTCAAATTATAACTGTACAAGTATATGGTCTGTGAACACTCAAGCAAGGAAAGGCACCACCACAGCCCGACTGCTGAAACGTGTCAACACCCTTACCGTAGTGTGCGGATGAAGGCCTGGGACAAGGGGAAGGTGGGGATGTCCGAGGGCTTGCTGAAGGCCCAGTAGTAGGAGGCGAAGGCCCCAGCCAGGGTGCACTGGCCCAGGGCGATGACAAAGTTGATGCACCACAGGAAGGCCACCACGTTGTAGATCTGCAGGTTAAACAGGTTCCTCTGCAGCAGGCCCTCGTTGTTGTACTTGATGAAGATGCAGCGCGCCGACGGGCACCACGAGTAGTCTGTAGAGTTGTAGAATGTCTGAGGGAAAGACAGGAGGGGGGAGAGATGAAAGAGGAAGGGATTAAATATGAATGGAGACACGGAAAGGGGTCAAACAGATATTCATTTTTTTTTTTACGCAGATGGCTGAAGCAAGTACACACATTCTGTGTGTGTTTCTGATATCTGAGTTGGGCTTTTCTGCATCTATCTCTATGGGGTCAAAGTTTGCCAGGGACACTTACCTGTGGGTCACAGGTCACATTGCCGCCGATTTGGCCACAGTTACCCTGAGTAGAGTTGAGAGTCACCACTTTGTACACTGGATTGCCTGAAGTGGCCAGATACCTAAACATCTTCTGTTAAGTGTGTTAACGTTACCGTGGAGTTTGTAGACAGTGCTCAGTACAACACAGATACAAAACAGACCTTATGATTATTTGTCATAAAATTATAATAGGCAGTGTAAATCAAATATTTACACGACTGTGAGAGGATACAGAGCAGTGATGCCCCAGTAGGCCACACACACCACCAGGAGAACAAAGGTGACGAGAGGGTAGAACAGTGTAGACATCATGTGACTGACAGCCCTGTAAAAATGTACAGTACGTGTGCTGAAAAGTTAGGTTGTATCACAATATTGGTAGAATATTTGTCACAATACATGGGTATGTGTGTGTGTAAGTATAGGCCAGTATGTGTAATCCTGGCTCATATCTAACTTGACTCACTTGCTGGACTCCTGGATGAGAGCGATGGCGATGAGGATTCTGGTCCGTAGAAAGATCAAGGTCAGGAGAAGAATACCCTCTACCACAGATAGGATTATCACTGAGCGAGAAAGAATGAGAGAGAAAGCAGATAGGTCAACACAACGGTACAAAGTTGTCATCAGAAAGGCATGTCTGTCAGTCTGTAAACAGAGAAAAACAGAGACATAAAAAGAGCATGTGTAATATCAGACTCACAGAAGGCCAGCCAGGTCTCCTTAACCTGAAGGTAGACCTTGAAGTCGGTGGTGAAGCCTATGTCAGCGATGGAGACGGTTGACTTTCGGTAGTTGTCGTATTCCCACCAGCAGTGATATATACCTACAGAGAGACAGGTAGACAGAGAGCAAGAGAGAGAGAAATAAGATGCTTTAACCATCCTGAAAAATCAATGTTCTTAAACCACTGTGACCTACATATAAACATACTAGAGATACACTACAAACATGTTAGTAGACATATTATTATCATCAATGACTTACCATAGGCACCTACTGCCAAAACTCCAAATATAAGGACCCAGACCATAACAGGGGCGATGAACCGCAAGAGGAGGAGGAACAGAAAACTGACAACCATGGCTATGACTAGAGCACTGAGGGAGGAGAGGAGAGAGGTACACAGCAGAGTAAGAGAGGATTGGAAGAGCGGAGAGGGTCAAGTTAAAATGAGGTAGAGGAGAATAATAAAGAAAAATAAGATACATTTCAGGTCATTGTATCATTCCGGTCCTAATAAGCATGCCATCTCTAATAAATGTTAGATTCTTAGTAGAGCATATCTTATATTTAATGAGTTAAATTTGTGTAAACTGAAAGATCAGCTGAGAAGCTGAACAACAATGCAACATTTTCTGGTTTATCCTATTCTGATACAACAGTACAGGACAATGGAAATTGTGAATTGACAAGTAACTGGCAGTAGTTGAAAATGAGCCCGAGAGAGACTCACGCGATGATCCACTGCCATGATGACGCAAAGTCCTCAAAGATTCTCACTCCGATCTCCTTGGCATTGAAGCTGTTTACTATGTCACTACAACACAAACCGGGAAAAGACCTGTTAACGCTAGTAATTACTGACAATGTCTCTGACACAAAACAGCATGATGCAGAGTACTACATGATAAATAAAAATAAAAGCACAGAAGATTTAGAAGTAGAGGAGATGAGAGGAACAAAGAAAGAGAAATATAAAGAGGTTTCTTTGTAATAATACATTCATGCGTTGGGCCAGTAACCGAAAGGTTGCTAGATCAAGTCCCCGAGCTGACAAGGTAAAATTCTGTCGTTCTGCCACTGTTCCTAGGCCGTCATTGTGACTTGCCTAGTTAAATATAGGTAAAATAAAAATAAATTGGTGGTATTTATAGAGCTCAATACAAAGAGATGGTAACATTAAAAGCTTTCTTTGACTGCTGGTGTTCAGTACCAGTAAGTGTATTGATTACTACAGCACATTGAGGGGTAATTTTGGAGGTTGTACAACTACAGCCAACTGACAGATCTTTGGGTTGGTTCTGTATCAAATACTAACAAGTGCCCACTACTACACATGCGCATGTTTTTATGTGTCAAAGGATGAACATAAAAGTCTAATAGCCTACTTATCTTAAGTCTTATACTTAGTTAATGACATTCTAAAATGACCACTCAGGTCTGGACATCATGGTCAGACTCAGTGTTAATATTATCCTCAGAATCAACCCAAGGCTTTGTGGATCGATTCTGTACTAAAAGCTAATGCTAAAAGTAACATTCTAGCCATGTGCAAGGCTACTACTGGAGCTAAATGACAGGGCAGATGACTACGCTGGTATGGCAAAGGGCTACCACTATCATAAAGCAAGACACTAACTCACAAACATGCTAACACAGGTCTAAGTCTACACAAAGGAACTAGTCTACTATATTGATGTGAGATCAATTTAACTCACTCAATCAAGGACCTTTCACTGGCAGTGAGAAAGAGAGATTATGGGTTATTAATGGGTATTTGCAGTGTGTGTGTGTGTGTGTGTGTGTGTGTGTGTGTGTGTGACCCCCTACCCTGTGGCGTTCCTGATGCCATTGACTGTATCATTGATGCTTGATGGCAAGCCTGGCGTATTGACAAAGTCATTAGGAATATTTTTCAGAGCGGTAACATCAGGTATGCATCTTCCCAGAACTAGACAGAGGAAACAATGTTTACATTTAATGACTTAAAAGCATCTAGATCTGTAATTATGAAAGTAAATATGAAAAAAGAAAGGCACACTCACCAGAGATTGTAGGAGTGTAGAAGAATGGGCACAGCTCTTGATCCACAATTTCTTTAACATTCTGAGAGGCAAAGGGGGAAAAAAAGGATCAAATACTATCTTTAGCTACATAGAGTAAAAAACTAGGAAACCCCTCCTGTTAAATCTATTTCCAAAAGATAGTCCAAGGCTTTGAGGAGTCAGTGACAACAATGATCAATGAAAGCCTATCTAAAGAAGTGAATTTACAAACCTCCGTAAGAATAGGGTGGGACTTACCAGTTTAGTTGATGCTAGGTCAAAAGATGGCACGCAGAGTGTTTGGTTGAAGTAGTCTCGTGGCTTGGCATTCGGTAAGTAGGCCAAAGGATTCAGAGCCCAGAATACATCTGGGCACTTTTCCACACACACCTGCAGGGTGAGGAAAAAAAGAGGTCTTCACTTTGTGACATAAACGTGATGCCTGTCTCAGATAGCATACACATAATTTATTTTGTGTTTTTTAATGTTTTATTGCTATGTAACTGTTATGAAAGTTGTATTGTCAATTTTGTTTTGTATTTAAAAGTGTACATGACACTGCAACAAAATTTCCCCATGGGGACAATAAAGTCAGTAAGTCATTTTGGGATGTAGAGACAATAAAAGAAAGACCTCACACAAATGAAAATGAAATAGAAGACAACTTGTATGATTCCCAGCGGCTTGATGAAGACAATACATATACATACAAATTGGACCCAGGTATTAACAAGAGTATAAACACACACTCAAACACAATGGGAAATTGGAGATGTGCACAGAGTTCCTTATTACTCCTGACATCAGCCTTTAGAGAAACGAAGATATTATATAGGTGTGATGTTACTGTACTTGTGTGGTGGGGCACTGTAACCCATTAAGGACAGCGGCCATGACGTTGATTGATGTGGCACATTTCAGTATGTCAAAGTAGAACACGCTGGGTTGAGCTCTGCGAAAGCAAAAGTTACCAAACTATGCATTCTGAACGAAATATATAGCATGACAGTTCAGTATGTAGTGAGGCATGCAAAGCTTGAATTATTATGTAACGATGAAATGTCTGACTCGATTGGCCACATTTTCCGCTTTTATCGGTTGCATTCATGGCAGAAATGCAGGATTAGTAAATTCACATTACATAGCATCAAGTGTTCTGAACAAAATAATACTTGATGGTTCATAAAGGACTTGTAGTTCAAACACATCAAACACCAGAAAGGTCCTTACACATTGAGCCCGATGCCACAGAACATTCCAGTAGAGTTCCGTGGGTAGAGGACGTGCCGGGGATCACCATAAAGCCAGGCTGGTGGAAATATAAAAACACATCAAGATCTAATAGAGACATGGGGACACCAATATATTTACCACAGTCAAAGAACACATGAGCAAATTATTAATACATTTGTCAAAAAAACAAACAAATGAACATACAAAGCTCATGTACATCAATTTCCTGGTTTTGGTAAGTTTATATACTAAACCAACACCCTTTTCAATAAAGGGCCTACTGTACAGTCGTGGCCAAAAGTTAAGAATGACCACCCTGGCATGCTATCAATTAACTTATGGGCCACATCCTGACTGATGGCAGCCCATTCTTGCGTAATCAATGCTTGGAGTTTGTTAGAATTTGTGGGGTCTTGTTTGTCCACCCACCTCTTGAGGATTGACCACAAGTTCTCAATGGGAATAAGGTCTGGGGAGTTTCCTGACCATGGACCCAAAATATCGATGTTTTGTTCCCCGAGCCACTTAGTTATCACTTTTGCCATATGGCAAGGTGCTCCATCATGCTGGAAAAGGCATTGTTCGTCACCAAACTGTTCCTGGATGGTTGGGAGAAGTTGCTCTCGGAGGATGTGTTGGTACCATTCTTTATTCATGGCTGTGTTCTTAGGAAAAATTGTGAGTGAGCCCACTCCCTTGGCTGAGAAGCAACCCCACCCATGAATGGTCTCAGGATGCTTTACTGTTGGCATGACACAGGACTGATGGTAGCGCTCACCTTGTCTTCTCCGGACAAGCTTTTTTCCGGATGCCTCAAACAATCGGAAAGGGGATTCAGAGAAAATGACTTTACCCCAGTTCTCAGCAGTCCAATCCTTGTACTTTTTGCAGAATATCAGTCTGTCTCTGATGTTCTTCCTGGAGAGAAGTGGCTTCTTTGCTGCCCTTCTTGACACCAGGCCATCCTCCAAAAGTCTTCGCCTCACTGTGCGTGCAGATGCACTCACACCTGCCTGCTGCCATTCCTGAGCAAGCTCTGTAATGGTGGTGCCCCGATCCCGCAGCTGAATCAACTTTATGAGACGGTCCTGGCACTCGCTGGACTTTCTTGGTCACCCTGAAGTCTTCTCGACAACAATTTAACCGCTCTCCTTGAAGTTCTTGATGATCCAATAAATGGTTGATTTAGGTGCAATCTTACAGGTAGCAATATCCTTGCCCGTGAAGCCCTTTTTGTGCAAAGCAATGATGACAGCACGTGTTTCCTTGCAGGTAACCATGGTTGACAGAGGAAGAACAATTATTCCAAGCACCACCCTCCCTTTGAAGCTTCCAGTCTGTTATTTGAACTCGATCAGCATGACAGAGTGATCTCCAGCCTTGTCCTCGTCAACACTCACACCTGTGTTAACGAGAGAATCCCTGACATTATGTCAGCTGGTCCTTTTGTGGCAGGGCTGAAATGCAGTGGAAACGTTTTTTTGAGGATTCAGTTAATTTGCATGGCAAAGAGGGACTTTGCAATTAATCTGATCACTCTTCATAACATTCTGGAGTATATGCAAATTGCCATCATACAAACTGAGGCAGCAGACTGTGAAAATTAATATTTTGGCCACAACTGTATATCCGGTCAATGCACAATATCCTATCACATTAATCACATACTAAGCTATTGATATTGGCCATATATTCATATGACCTCCTTTCTTATCAGGCATCTCTATTGACTCTAGATAAGGCAGAGTGAGTGGCTGCTGGAATGTGTTTGATGACAGGTCATGGATGATTGTGAGCTTCTGCTTCGGATCTGCTCTTTGGAACCACTGTGGGTGGGAGTCAGAGTTGTCTCAGGTGTCTTTCGGTCTTTCACCCGAAAGACAGAAAAGGTAGGAGAATATCAAGGCCATAGAGATACCTTATAATTCTAGAAAAGGGTGAGAGTTGAGACCTTGAAGAGGGGAAAAGTCAGGAAATCATAGATTCAATGACAAACTTATGTTTTCAGTGCACTCTCAATAATGGAGTTCTGTTCTCACTTGTGAGTGGTGTTTTGACAAGCTGTTGGAATTGAGGAAGGGACCAAGGTGATTATGTCACTGTTGTTTTGTTTAGCCAGACTGTGCTTTCCGCCTGCTAATACTACATTTACATAGGGTGTTATGGCGAGGACACCAGAGTTTCAAAAGGGACGTAAGAGTCATAAAGAGGGTGACAGCCAGAGAGAGATAACGTCAGGAATCAGATTTCATCTAATGGCACGAGAGAGAAAATAATTATCATACAGAATAAGTAAGTTTGTGTGAGTGAGAGAAAAGGTCAGAGAGGTAGGTGGGAGGTGCGTAGAAGGCACATCTTACCCAAAATTCCCACTGCCATGTAGCCAAGGATCACGACCATGAAGAGAACACAGCAGATGATATCAGTGCAGCCTCTGGGGGAGAACGGAGAGACAATAACACACAAAGTGATTTTGAGCATTGCTGTGTAATACATGCCTCCGGGTAGAATTGTTTTACAGAAAGTATGCCTAGCAAAGGCACTTTAGACATACAATGGACAATTTGCA
Source organism: Oncorhynchus mykiss (assembly GCF_057628025.1). NCBI lineage: Eukaryota > Metazoa > Chordata > Actinopteri > Salmoniformes > Salmonidae > Oncorhynchus > Oncorhynchus mykiss. The sequence continues at coordinate 37,226,310 of NC_143051.1, read as the reverse complement.
TACAGAGATAGAGTGATAGTTAGGGCTAGGCTTGTAGGCTTTTTTGTTTCACCTTTATTTTACCAGGTAGAGAACCAGTTCTCATTTACAATTGCGACCAGGCCAAGTTAAAGCAAAGCAGTTCGACGCATACAACAACAGAGTTACACATGGAGTAAAACAAACATACAGTTAATAATACAGTAGAAAAGTAAGTCTATATACAATGTGAGCAAATGAGGTGAGAAGGGAGGTAAAAGGCAAAAAAAAGCCCATGGTGGCGAGGTAAATACAATATAGAGAGCAAGAGAAAATAAGTGAGAGATACTTAGCGGAAGAGGCTACCTTTTCCGAATGGGTCCATTGAAGGTGGGGTCATACTGAGCAGGTTCCCCTGAAAAGAAAACAGAGAGATAATGGTTCAATAACAGAATTGAACTATTTTCTGAAGGTCTATTCTTCAAAATAAATGTCAAGCTATTTATGCACATTAACACAAAAATAACTTTATCAAAATACTGATAGTAGTCAGATTAGAATAGGATAGAATACATGGGGAAAACATCTCTCGGTAAAGGCATTTTGCATTGATATTCAAAAGAGCTTTACTGTGTGTGAGATTCTATGGAGAGAATTGCGTGCCTGTGAGTTTGAGGGTTAATTGAGGTGGGAGGTTGTTGCTAAGCAACAAGAGTAGCCTTTGTTAGTATGCACCTCATTGAGTTAATGAGTGACAGTCTTCAGCTTGAGAAGGAGGAAATAGAGCAAAAAAGAATAAGACCTTGACACTCCTTTATAGGTTGTACAATCTGTACAGTACACTGGAGAACTGTGGTGGTGATGACTGGGTTATGATGACTGGGTTACAGGAATTACATTGCTTAGTGTCACTTCCTATAACATTTCTTAAGAGTTGTCAAATGGAGAAAAATAGAGAGCTATTAAAGATATACACTTCCAGTCAAACGTTTGCACACACCTACTCATTCGAGGGTTTCTCTTTATTATTACTATTTTATAAAATTGTAAAATAATAGTGAAGACATCAAAACTGTGAAATAACACATATGGTATCATGTAGTAACCAAAAAAAGTCTCAAACAAATCAAAATATATTTTATATTTGAGATTCTTCAAGTAAACCACCCTTTGCCTGGACAGCTTTGCACAGTCTTGGCATTCTCTCAACCAGCTTAATCTGGAATGCTTTTCCAACAGTCTTGAAGGAGTTCCCACATATGCTGAGCACTCATTGGCTGCTTTTCCATCACTCTGTGGTCCAACTCATACCAAACCATCTCAATTGGGTTGAGGTCGGGTGATTGTGGAGGCCAGGTCATCTGATGCAGCACTCCATCACTCTCCTTCTTGGTCAAATAGCCCTTACACCGCATGGAGGTGTGTTGGGTCATTGTCCTGTTGAAAAATAAATTATAATCCCACTAAGCCCAAACCAGATGGGATTTGATGGGATGGGATGGCATATCGTGGCATGGTAGCCATGCTGGTTAAGTGTGCCTTGAATCTAAATAAGTCAGACTGTCACCAGCAAAGCCCCCCCACACCTCCTCCTCCATGCTTCACTGTGGGAACCACACATGCGGAGATCCTCCGTTTACCTACTCTGTGTCTCACAAAGACACAGCAGTTGGAACCAAAAATCTCAAATTTGGACTCAGACTAAAAAGGTCAGATTTCCACCGGTCTAATGACCATTGCTCATGTTTCTTGGCCCAAGCAAGTATCTTCTTCTTATTGGTGTCCTTTAGTAGTGGTTTCTTTTCAACAAATCGACCATGAAGGCCTGATTCACACAGTTTCCTTTGAACAGTTGATGTGTGTCTCTTTTTTAATTTAACGAGCAAGTCAGTTAAGAACAAATTCTTATTTACAATGACGGCCTACCACGGCCGAACTCTCCCCTAACGCCGCGCTATGGGACTCCCAATCACGGCCGGTTGTGATACAGCTCGGGATCGAACCAGGGTCTGTAGTGACGCCTCTAGCGCTGAGACGCAGTGCCTTAGACCGCTGCGCCACTCGGCTGTTACTTACTCTGAAGCAATTATTTGAGCTGTAATTTGAGGTTGGCAACTCTAATGAACATATCCTCTGTAGCAGAGGTAACTCTGGGTCTTAATTTCCTGTGGCAGTCCTCATGAGAGCCAGTTTCATCTTTCCGGATTTCCGGATTTTCTTTCCGGATTGACTGAAGTAATGGACTGTCATTTCTTTTTGTTTATTTGAGCTGTTCTTGCCATCAAATACATTAAGAAAATAAATTCCACAAATTACTTTTAAGAAGGCATTAATTCAAATGCATTCCAAGTTACTACATGATTCCATGTGTGTTATTTCATAGTTTTGATGTCTTCACTATTATTCTACAATGTAGAATAATAGTAAAAATAAAGAAAAACCATGGAATGAGTATTTGTGTCCAAACTTTTGACTGGTACTGTGTCTCATCATCCCTCCCTTTTTCTCTACATTGCATAAGTCAATGTATTTATGACAAATTTTATGATTTATGCAACCTTAAAAGAAAGGTAGCCTAAAACGAAAGAGAAGGGGCAGTATGTGATGGCCGAGATTTTAATTGAGTTTGAATTCAAAGATGGAGGAAGCAGGCTCAAAGCAGAGCAGTGCATTTTTAAAGGGATGCTCAGATCCACCAAAAATATTCCATCAGACATTTTCCACCGAAACCCTGCATTTCATAGTCACTCACAACTAGGGCCGGGACAACACCAGCATCACGTTACTCGTTAGTATCAAGGCAAGGAACCAAAACACAAAGCAGATTTAACTTATTCAGGAAAACAGCCCTAATGTTGGTAACAAAGATATATGTTGTCATTCAGAGTCACATTTATTTTTTTCCAAGCTATAGCACACTATTTTACATAAACACTTTTTAATTAACCACAGAGTTTGGTCTGCTTTGTGTTTTCATTTTTGCCATGGAAAAAATATTGCAATACTGGTACCGTCACAGCCCTACTCACTCCCATTCCCCTTACCACAGTAAGCAATTACGTTTGTTTGGTCTGTATCCTGTTTGGCAAGCTAAACATTTCTAAGAGATGTTATTGGTCTCATGGGCACTTCCTTATCTCCTCACAATAAACCAAATTTAAATCCCAGAATAAAATGGCTTCATAAAATGACAAATGAAAGATACAGCACCCGTTGAACATTGCACCTGTCCGAGGAATATGGAGTTGAGCATGAGGTTTACTTTGTTCATTTCAATTAGGTTGCTATGGGGTAGATAACAGGCCAGGTCTTGTTGGCCATTATACACCAATTACTGATTGGAAGCACGCAAAACACTCATGTATACAATGAAGTCAGCAACTATGACTTCGAGTTAGTGATTTTAAATATACAATGTAGGCCTGTTCATTAGGTCCATGGACTACAATGTCTCACTCAGAGGTATAATTTAAGAAGCTCTAAAGCCTGTTACGGCTGCTGTCCCTGTACAGGGATCAACATCAGCGGAAATTTCAGAGTGACAACTAATAGTACTCGATACAACTCAAACTTTCATTAAAACACACATGCAGGGTACTCAATTAAAGCTACTCGTTGTGAATCTAGCCAACATGTCAGATTTTTAAAATGCTTTTCGGCGAAAGCATGAGAAGCTATTATCTGATAGCATGCAACCCCCGAAATACACAAAGGGGACGTAAAACAGAATAATTAGCGTAGCCGGCGCTACACAAAACGCAGAAATAAAATATAAAACATTCATTACCTTTGACGAGCTTCTTTGTTGGCACTCCTATATGTCCCATAAACATCACAATTGGGTCTTTTTTTCGATTAAATCCGTCCACGTATACCCAAAATGTCCATTTATGAAGCCCGTCTGATCCATGGAAAAGCACCGTTCCAAAACGCACCGTAATTTTTTTAAATTAAAAAAGTTACCTATAAACTTTGACAAAACACTTCAAACTACTTTTGTAATCCAACTTTAGGTATTAGTAAACGTTAATAATCGATCAAATTGATCACGGGGCGATCTGTATTCAATAGCAGCACGTTTTGAAATCATGGTCCACATTCTCTCTTTCATAACTTCCTGTGGTGTGCTCGACGACAGGAAGTGCCTATTCCTCATGTTACCAAGGATTAATTTAAAATCAATTGACAGTACTGGCGACATCATGTGGACGCTGTAGGCATTGTAAACAGGGCCCTATCTATTTTCCCTTGCCATAGACAATACAGAGACTGGCGGAGGGATATTTTTGGGGGTTTTTTTGTGAACAGTTTTCCTTGGAATTTTTCCTGCTAAACGCGTTCTGTCAGTCACAGACATGATTTAACCAGTTTTATAAACTTCAGAGTGTTTTCTATCCACACATACTAATCATATGCATATACTATATTCCTGGCATGAATAGCAGGACGTTGAAATGTTGCACGATTTTTAACAAAAAGCTGCACAAAATCGCAGCCTCTTTAACATATCCAATAAATGAATCTTGCTGAATTGACTTTCAGTAGATTCTCTTTTATCTGACGAGACCGTTACATCCTATATACCTACTTATCTTGTTTTATGAGAGCTCAATGTTTTAGTAATGTAAGAATATTTTCAGAATACACAGAATACTAAAAGGTCAATAGGAAATTAACGATCAATAGAAAGTTGTTTTCAGTTCAACATCTGTTTAGAATCTGTGTAGGAATTTCAGTCCGGGACTCATAGCTACATGTGTCAAGTTCTCATTGGTCCAAATCGTCAATACACTGAGCCTGAAACAGGATATTTGTTATTTGGCCATTGGCCCAATTTTACTGCAAGGAACTATAATTGATCAACCACAGGCTAGGGTTGGGGGTTATAAATTACATTCTGTCACTTTGTTCTGTGGAGAGAAACACTGAGGACAGGGAAGAATGAACATCGACCATCTACTTCCCAGCATGATTGGTTCTCTTTGAATGAACCCATTTGCTTTGGGGTCTGTGTTATTGAAGAATAACATCAACTGCTAACAGTAACAACATCCTGAAGATAGCCTACTGCATGTGGAAAGAAAATGAGTGAAAATGTAAGCTTTGTAGTGAGTACACAATAAATGTATAGGATGTTGACAATCATACTGTTTGTTTTGCAGCTAACTACAAGGCCTACTGTATGAATTATTTACAATGAGGCACGCTGTTGGCTTCCAACTGACAGAATACACAACCTTAGTGAAAGTCCGGGAGAAGGAATGTGGATATTCCAAACAAAAGAAACCTGTTCCTCTGCCTCATTGCCGTCTGTAAATTAATATCAGATTACAAAGCTGTCTTTTTGGGGCAAATCACTACCTGGAAACTGACTGACAGGTACCCTTTCCTGATGTGCTATTTATTCTTCCTGGTTAACCATCTGCTCCACTAGAATATGCCATAAAGCATTTTGGATTCTACAAAACCTCAGACGTCAGGACATTTTTTACTTCAGTACTTTGGCCCAAACAATGAATCTCTCTGTATGTAAGTTCAAGTGATTTGACTTGACCTTGGATAGAGTGGTGACGTAAAAAGATCAACAATTTTTTGTCCAATTGGAGGTATACACGTGGAGGTATTACTGTTTGGGTTGTGATGTGGTGTTGTGATACCCTCCTAAAAAGTTATGTTAATCACTGTGCACACAGTGAGTTAGGCTCCATGACTGTATATATGAACATACAAAGCCATCGATCACGACACCATTAATTCATAGTGCATTGAAGCCAAATTAAGCCCATTAAGATGGTGTCTCTTGGAGACATAACATGCAGTTTGAGCTACTCCAGGAAGTGGCATTGCAGGCTAACTCAGTGCTGCCCCTTCTCATTTAGTAACTCAAGTTGAAGGCCACCCGGGGTACTGCAGGCTACCATTGGCAACTACAGTGCATCCGGGAAAGTATTCAGACTCCTTCCCTTTTCCCAAATTTTGTTACGTTACAGCCTTATTCTAAAATAGATTAAATAAAACATTTTCCTCATCAATCTACACACAATACCCCATAATGACAAAGTGAAAACAGGTTTTTAGAAATGTTTGCAAATTTACAAAACCTAAAATAAATTACCTAATTTACATAAGAGTTCAGACCTTTTGCTTTGAGACTCAAAATTGAGCTCAGGTGCATCCTGTTTCCATTGATCATCCTTGAGATGTTTCTACAACTTGATTGAAGTCCACCTGTGGTAAATTCAATTGATTGGACGTGATTTGGAAAGGCACACACCAGTCTACAGTTGACAGTGCATGTCAGAGCAAAAACCAAGTCATGAGGTCAAAGGAATTGTACGTAGAGATCAGACAGGATTGTGTCGAGGCACAGATCTGGGGAAGGGTACCAACAAATGTCTGCAGAATTGAAGGTCCCCAAGAACACAGTGGCCTCCATCATTCTTAAGTGGAAGAAGTTTGGAAACACCAAGACTCTTCCTAGAGCTGGCCGCCAAGCCAAACTGAGCAATCATGGGAGAAGTGCCTTGGTCAGGGAAGTAACTAAGAACCCAATGGACACTCTGACAGAGCTCCAGAGTTCCTCTGTGGAGATGGTTGTCCTTCTGGAAGGTTCTCCCATTTCAGCAGCATCCAGACAGATGCCACTCCTCAGTAAAAAGCACGACAGCCCGCTTGGAGTTTGCCAAAAGGCACCTAAAAGACTCTCAAACCATGAGAAACAAGATTCTCTGGTCTGATGAAACCAAGATTGAACTATTTGGCCTGAATGACAAGCATCACGTCTGGAGAAAACCAGGCACTGCTCATCACCTGGCCAATACCATCCCTACGGTGAAGCATGGTGGTGGCAGCATCATGCTGTGGGTATATTTTTCAGCAGCAGGGACTGGGAGACTAGTCAGGATTGAGGGAATGATAAACAGCGCAGAGAACAGAGATATCCTTGATGAAAACCTGATCCAGAGCACTCAGGACCTCAGACTGGGGTGAAGGTTCACCTTCCAACAGGACAACGACACAAAGCACACTTCCAAGACAATGCACGAGTGGCTTTGGGACAAGTCTCTGAATGTCCTTGAGTGGCGCAGCCAGAGCCTGGTCTTGAACCATATCGAACATCTCTGGAGAGACCTGAAAATAGCTGTGCAGTGACGCTCCCCATCCAACCTGACAGAACTTGAGAGGATCTGCAGAGAAGAATGGAAGAAACTCCCCAAATACAGGGGTGCCAAGCTAGTATCGTCATACCCAAGACAAGTCTGTAATTGCTGCCAAAAGTACTTCAAAGGGTCTGAAAACTTATCTAAATGTCATATTTCCATAACAAAAATTACAAAAATGTTTTAAAAAATGTTTTGCGTTGTCATTAAGGGGTATTGTGTGTAGATTGGTGAGGGGGAAAAAACAATTTAAATCAATTTTAGAATAAGGATGTATTGTTACAAAATGTGGGAAAAAAAATCAAGGGGTCTGAATACTTTCCGAATGCACTGAACAAAAATATAAATGCAACAATTTCAAAGACTTTACCGAGTTACAGTTTATATAAGGAAATCAGTCAATTGAAATAAATTAATTAGGCCCTAATCAATGGATTTCACATGACTGTGCAGGGGTGCAGCCTTAGGTGGGCCAGGCTTTCCCCACAAAAGAGCTTTATTACAGACAGAAATAGGTTCAAGTACATACATCTGGTGTATTAGAAGCAATTATCAGTACCATGATTTTCCACAAAAAAATGTTTTATTTGCACAAAGATTGACGACAAAGATTGCCATGGGGTCCTGTTTTCCACTAACAATACCTGCAGTACTCATTGCAGCAACGAAAGTTGAAGGGCCAGCCATTCTCCCCTGGATAGGCTGCATAGTGTGTGTCTCCTATACCGAATCTGCCTATGAGGAAACATGCATTGGGTTGTCAAGGCCAGCGTCAGTCAACTAATTAAGTGATAAACTTTTGACTGTAAGACTATGGGTACACACACACACCCTCTTCTTACACAGAAAGGGAGCGCTTAAGGAAAGGATTTAGCTACTAGTTAGCCCAGTATTTATAGCCAGCAGCATACCACCCTGCATACCACTGCTGGCTTGCTTCTGAAGCTAAGCAGGGTTGGTCCTGGTCAGTTCCTGGATGGAAGACCAGATGCTGCTGGAAGTGGTTTTGGAGGGCCAGTAGGAGACACTCTTTCCTCTGGTCTAAAAAAATATCTTAATTAATGATTGGGGACACTGCCCTGTGTAGGGTGCTGTCTTTCGGATGTGACGTTAAACGGGTGTCCTGGCTCTTTGAGGTCATTAAAGATCCTGGCTAAATTCCCAATCTGGCCCTCGAACCATCACGGTCACCCAATAATCCCCAGTTTACAATTGGCTCATTCATCCCCTCCTCTCTCCTGTAACTATTCCCCAGGTCGTTGCTGCAAATGAGAACGTGTTCAGTCAACTTACCTGGTAAAATAACAGATAAATACAATTTAATTCACCCATTCCCTCACTCATCCGACTATTTTGTGGAGCTTGCTAAAACAACCTCATGGTGCCTCTAGAGAACAGAGAGCGCAGGTGACCCGTTCTAACAGCATCTGAAATTAAAAGCCAGGTCAGGACCAGCATCAATTAATAGTAACAGAATTTGTATCAATATTAGCAGAAGCAGCTGAGGCGAAAGATTTGTCTAGTGTCTGTCTAGTTTAATCATTGGCTTTCAAATGTGGTTTTCCAATGTTCTGTAGTGCTTGCCTAGCTCACCGCACACAATTAACTGGCCAATGATTAGCAGGCCATCATTGTAGCCATTTCAGTATTAACCACAATTATTTCTAAATAGTAAAAATTACATCAGAACACAAAACACCGCCGACGTCAAGGGCTTTTGACCAGGATGAAAAAACACGTAAAGTTCGACCTCTCAATCAAATGAAACTTTTGCCAAACAAATCTAACATAATTAAAGAAGCAGACGGTGAAATATCTCTGTCAATAGCAATACATCTTTGATTCCTCATAAGATTTCAAAGGAACAAAAGTCGCCTAGTCTAAGTGGCAGGGAGAAACCCTGTGAATCCACTTCCTTCTTAGGAAACAGGATGGACAAACTGGACACGTGTACCTGTCCAAGAGGCAGCTGAATTTACATGGAATGGTTATTTGAATAGCAGTGCCAGAATGTCAATAGACTATTAATCTCATGCAAACAACTGGGTTTAAGGACCAAATAGCACCCTATTCCCGATATAGTGCACTACTTTTGAGAGCCCCATGAGCCCTGTTCAGAAGTAGTGGACTATATGGGGAATATGGTGCAATTTTGGACACAACCCTTGCGTAAAATGGACATGTAATAGGTCACACTAAGGCAGTGAGCCTTTATACACACCACATAGGCACACCCAGAGATGGACTTATGCAAAACAAAAGACCCCCACCACAACACACAGCAGACTGAAAGAGAATGAATGCCTCACATCAACGTTTGTTTTTATCAAACTTCCTCCTCTATATTTCACCATCAAATCCAAAAACCTACATAAAAGCATTGACATGCCATTGAACAGGGACAGGCAACAGATGGTGGAGAACTCAGTCTCAATTTATTGTTGAGAGTTAGAATAGTATAATACATGAATTGCAATCTTGAAATGTGGTTGTGCAGTCAGCGGTTTTTTAATCTTATGTCAGTCACGGATAGTCAGTCAATTAGCCCCGTTTCAGCTAAAAACGTGTAGATTATTAAACTGTAATGCTTTTAATTTATTTTACCTTTATTTAACTAGGCAAGTCAGTTAAGAACAAATTCTTATTTTCAATGACGACCTAGGAACATTGTACCTTGTCAGCTCGGGGGTTTGAACTTGCAACCTTCCGGTTACTAGTCCAATGCTCTAACCACTAGGCTACCCTGCCGCTTACTGAATATTGATTTTATATCACTTATTGCATTTATATATTAATAATTTATTTAGTTTGAAAGATGCAATAACCAAATCAATTATTGATGTAGTTTTCTGTAAAATACATCAGTAATATCTTTGCTTCATGAAAACAATTACTGTCAACTTTGCCTATAACTACATATGTATCTAAATCTTGAATACTAAGCAATTGACAATGTCACAAATTGTTATTAGGCTATTCAAATATGCAGTCATCGGCTTTAAGCCCAAATGTGACACCTCTAGTAAAGTAGTAACGTTAAAGTTAGGCCTAATCGGTTCCACCACTCATAAGGAACTGTCTGGTTTCATCACTGAAAAACGCAAATAGGCTAAACTAGGGACAAGTAAATAAAAATAAAAATGGTTTAATTGAAGACCGATAAATGTGACACTACTCTGAGGTTAGACAAATACGAGCCAGCCAGGTAACGTAACCAGCGATGTGAAATTAACTCACCATATTCCAACGAATCCACGGAATCCAAGCTCTCTTCCTTCAGTTTTTTACCCATTTCCTATGCTTTACCTCTACTAGTTTATATTCGTCTAAAACGTCCAAATGACCAGGTAAATCAAGTTAAATAATCAAAAAGTCTAAACCAACGTTTCAAAAGGTGTTAGTACACCTGTGTGGACAATTAAAAAAACAGACTTCCTGAGAATAAATCTCTCCCTCGCGCTACAGCAACTAGGGTTGTGACGTCACGAACGCACCTGTGGGATGCGCACTTCCATGCGCGCACGGGCGCGCCCCTTGGCCTCCCTTTTTACTAAACGTCCCCTGCTGTTTCATTGGCGGGCCTACATGTGGTAAATTAAATAAATGATTTTCTGATTATTTGGCTGTATGCCTATGTAATACCTTTTACTTAAAATACCCAAAACAAACATCTGATAACATTTCAGTTGAAAATAGATATTGTGTATGATAAATGTTTGAGGCATACATACCCAAATACAAAACTTTACACTGAACAAAAATAAACACAATATGCAACCATTTCAAAGATTTCACTGAGTTTATGGGTTTCTTACTGGGGAACGGAACAACTATGTCTGGAAGGATGTAGACTAAGAGCCAACTAATGCTCGATTTATAAATGTGATCGGAGGCGCCGTGTGGATGGTGTTACCCAATAACTGCCCCTCTGGGAGCAACTGAACTATTTTCGCATCGCCGTCCGCCTCAAATCTTGTAGCTAACAATGTGGAGGGCTCCGCATTGACATGATTGGTTGATGGGAGGTGAGGGCGACAGGTCCAGTATAAACAAACTCACTTCCTTCACAAAAGCGCTGCTCGGCGAGGCGCAAGAATTATGAATGTCCCGATTTCTGCAGAGTCCATATCACCGTAAATGCTGCACAGCCAATGCATACAGTCGGATTGACCATGTAGCGCCTTCAACTGCTTTTGAAGAGGCATGTGCAACTTTGTCATACTGCTATGCAATGAGGAGAACATTCGCCTTGGTACGTTTATCTAGCATCTCCCATGTAGGGTTTTCCACAAACGCTTCCAACTTAGTCCATCCCTTACGAAAAAAGATTGCAGTATAACAGCAGTATCCTGCAATCACTGCGTCCAAAATACCAAAGTCAACTGCAGTTAACACACTTTTACTGCAATCATCTTTTGTAAGGTACAGCTTAAAAACACATACACATAAGCCTGTGTGTTTATGCAACTTTCAAAATTATTCCACCAATCTTATAACCCTCAAGACAATGTCAGTGATAGAAAATGTACCACAAAAGTGTATTTTGAACTCAAATATCTGGGCACAACAGAGCAGGTGACTAGAGCCACTACCATACTCACAGGAAACAAGATCCCAGAAGAGTCCCCAATTTGTTACATTTCCCAGCAAGAAATCCAAATAATGTCTCGAAACAGAAGGGGTAACTAACAAAGAGTCACTAACAACCAAAACAAGTGGTTTTAGGAGGGGTTCTGAAAGACACTCATAGAGGTGGCCACTGAAAGTTCACTAGCAACAACTGGAGCCTAAAAGACACACCATGAGTGCCCACTAAATTTGTCAAACAAAAGAAAAACCCCACACACTTATGGACTGGAAGAAAACCAAAAACAGGGAAGCTCATATAATGGAATGTTTGTCTAGAAATCAAAATAAAAAGCACCAACTGAATGTCTTAACCCCCCACATCGCACTAGACAACTGGAGCACTGGGCCAGCCAGTCTTAAATATCACCTTGGCCAGCACAGGTGAAACACCTTCCAACTAATGAGATGGACAAACCAGCACAGGTGTGACACATACTGACTAACGAAGTGACACCAATCAGTGTATCCGACATGTCAACGTGCTAAAACTCCAACCTAAAAACATAAATGGAAAAAACTAAACCTGTACAGTTCTTATAATGAAATCAGTCAATTGAAATAAATTCATTAAATCAAATGTATTTATATAGCCCTTTGTACATCAGCTGATATCTCAAAGTGCTGTACAGAAACATTAGGCCTTAATCTATGGATTTCACATGACTGGGAATACAGATATGCATCTGTTGGTCACCGATACCTTTTTTTTTAAAGGGGAGTGGATCAGAAAACCAGTCAGTATTTGGTGTGACCACCATTTGCCTCATGCTGCGTGACACATCTCCTTCGCATAGAGTTGATCTGGCTGTTGATTGTGTCCTGTGGAATGTTGTCCCACACCTCTTCAATGGATCTGTGAAGTTGCTGGATATTGGCAGGAACTGGAACACACTGTAGTACATGTCATTCCAAAGCCTCCCAAACATGCTCAATAGGTGACATGTCTAGTGAATATGCAGGCCATGGAAGAACTGGGACATTTTCAGCTTCCAGGACTTGTGTACAAAAGATCCTTGCTACATGCATTATTATGCTGAAACATGAGGTGATGGTGGTGGATGAATGGCACGACAATGGGCCTCAGGATCTCGTCACGGTATATCTGTGCATTCAAATTTCCATTGATAAATTGTGTTTGTTGTCCACAGCTTATGTCTGCCCATACCACTGCGAGCATTGGGGCACTCTATTCACACTGCTCACCCACACAAAACCTGTCATCTGCCCAGTACAGTTGAAACCGGGATTCACCCGTAAAGAGCACACTTCTCCAGCGTGACAGTGGCCATCGAAGGTGAGCATTTGCCCAGTGAAGTCGGTTACACCTCCAAATTGCAGTCAGGTCAGACCCTGGTGAGTACGACGAGCACACAGATGAGCTTCCCTGAAACGGTTTCTGACAGTTTGTGCAGAAATGACTTGGTTGTGCAAACCCATTTTCATCAGCTGTCCGGGTGAGTAGTCACAGACGATCCCGCAGGTGAAGAAGCCGGATGTCGAGGTCCTGGGTTGGTGTGGTTACACATGATCTGCGGTTGTGAGGCCGGTTAGACATACAGACAAATTCTCAAAAATTACATTGGAGGCAGCTTATGGTAGAGAAATTAACATTACATTCTCAGGCAATAGCTCTGGTGGACATTCCTGCAGTCAGGATGCCAATTGCACATTCTTTTCTCAAAACTTGAGACATCTGTGGCATTGTGTTGTGTGACAAAACTGCACATTTTAGTGGCCTGTGTAATGATCATGCTGTTTAATCAGCTTCTTGATATCCCACACCTGTCAGGTGGATGGATTATCTTGGCAATGTTCAAATGTGTGCTCCAAATGTGAGAGAAATAAGCTTTTGTCATATGGAATATTTCTGGGATCTTTTATTTCAGCTCATGAAAAATGGGACCAACACTTTACAATTTGGTTCAGTGTATTTAGGATGTTTGAGGGAGTGACTTACGTCACACTAAAAGCCCTTATTGCTTTGTAAAGGTTTCATTCAGTCTCCCCATGATCTTCAGTGATTAACATGAACAAGCCTGTCAGATGGACTTTGCTGTCAGTGTTACTGGAGAAGTTATAAAAGCGAAGAGTTCATACTCCCTTTCCCATCATGAGCTGTAGAAGACTTTGCAATAACCATGAATTGGGGCAAAGGAAAGCATGGTTGAGTTGACTCGCAGATAGTGGCACCTATACAACACGTCCCAAAAACTTTGTCCAAGACCAGATTAAGGTGCTGTTCAGAGCAAAGGTTCAAACTAAAAATAATTAAGGTACAGATGGAATGTTACATTATCTCAACTGTTTCTGCAAACTATGTAGAAATTAGAACAACCAATTCTCTGGATTGTCTCGGCTGCTTGATATTCAGTGAGTTGTATGAAATGCGACACTGCTGAAACAAATGTAGATCCACTAGTCGATTTGTAGTCACATTTATTAAATGACAGAACATAAAACAAAATGGACTTTGTTTTAAAAAAAACAAGGACATATGCAAAACTTCATTACTACACAAGTCAGCTGTTGGTAACTTCAACTGCTTCACAGCAGTAGACTATCATGGTGGAGTACTGTGAAATGAATTATTCAGTATGTATTTGGCACAGCAAGTGGTGAGCATAACTTGATCTCTCATGGCAATACTGTACTGTATGAAAGGGTCTTACACAGAAGATAACTTTTTTTCCAGTCACTTATACCCCATACATCGAAGAAGTTAAGATTGGTCTACCACACTGAAACAATAAATGCACAAATTCGTACAAAATGAAGTGACTGTAAAAAAAATACACGCAACAGGCCCCAGGGAAGCCTAGGAGTTTCCTAACATGGCAAGCCCAGGGTCAGTCTCCGATTCTGGGCAGGCCTCCAGTCGAGCGAGCCTGTTCTGCTCCAAGGCGATGGCCTCCGCTGAGTGTTTGCATTTCTCTGATCCACACTGGCAGGTGAAGTATTTACTCTTTATGTCCCAGAAGCGGTCTCCATAATCAAACCTGTTTACACAGAAAGAGCATTGACACAATTCTCAGCCTGGAATTACAATGCATGTTAATATCACAATCCTAGTGGAATAAACAATATACTCAGGCCATTTTATTTCTGGTGCAAGAAAAGTGATACACGGAATAGATGCTACGGTTACTGAAAAAGTGGTGCCAAATCATGTTTCAACTTTCCTAAGGCAGTAACAAAATCACTCCACTGGGCTTCCATTTTGTGTCTGGCGCTCAGATCCACAGTGTGTGTGCGGTGCAGCCTCTCACCCTAGCTCCTGTCCTGTGAGGATGTCTCTGGAACTGAAGAAAGCAATGCGGGGGAAGCGCAGGTCCTGGTGTAGCATGAATACACGCACAGGGATGATGTTAGGGTCGCACAGATGGTTTATGAAGCGGCTGATGTTACCGTAGTAACGGGCATCGATGCAGTACACCTCCCCATCCTTTAGAGGGAAGGAGAGAGAGATGTATTAAGGTGGATAGGAATATCAGTGTAGTCCATTTTTTTTAAACTTCTGTGTCTAAATGACGGTAATGTCCACACCGGTTGTATTTGGCGCATGTGACAAATCAAATTAGAAATATTTTATTGTTTATGTGTAATCCTATGAGAGAAAAAAACAGATGAGGTACCTTATTGTCCAGGTCAAAGAGGTAGGAGTCATCTTCTCTTACATCTGCCTCTGCATCAGAGATCAGTTCTCCAACATATCTGTGTGGAGAGAAATGTTACTTACATTCATCAACAAGCCAATGAATTAATTGACAAACTGTCAAAACATTAAATTAGCCAATCATACTGTTGGAGCCAAAATCCAATTTTCTTTGTGCTATATTTGTTTTGCTCCATTTAGAAACATATTTTTGAATATAAGTATACATATTGCATTATAAATTAATGAGTATGGTTGATGAACATGTTTTTTTTGGTTTTCATGGGTATTTAAAAGCATTATGGAGCCTTTTTCCCTTTCATGTTCCCCTTCCCTTTACCTATTTAGGTTTTTGGCAGTAGGAGTCAACTTGGCCTCATGTATGGCAGTACTTACAGTTTTTTGACTGCTACGCAAATAGTTGGAACTAAAGAAAGCTGTTATTAGTCTATACTTTGTGTTTACCGTTTAAATCTGATCAATTTGACCACCGAGGGAATATAGCCCATGAAAATACCTTTGTATGGAAAATAAAATGTATGCTCGTTTTTACACTATCGGAGCATACCTGTGGCCTCAAGGCAAGTTTGGAATTGGATTACGAATTGCCTTTATACACACACATTTTCTTTGAATAACCAAACGCACACACTTACTCGCAGATGAAGCTGCCTTGGGGAATGTCCTGTAGAGCCCGTACTCCCCATCCCATCTTCTCTGTCCGGTACAACTGTAGACGCACCCTAAGAGTGAGAGAACGTATACAAGTGATATTGTACCAGGACACAGACCAGAGTAAGACTAGCATTTTAGTCATTTAGCAAACGCCGTTATCCAGAGTGGCTTACAGTAGTGAGTGCATACATATTTCTTACCCCCGTGGGAATCAAACACACAACCCTAGCATTGCAAGCACCACGCTCTACCAACTGAGCCACACGGGACAATGTAAGACGTCAAACACCACCATCATAAAGACTGACAAGATAAATCAAAGTATGTGTTTGAGTAAGAGATGAGGGTACAGTCATAGATACAGTGCCTTCAGTATTCATACCCCTGGACTTATTCCACATTTTGCTGTGCAACAGACTGAATTCAAAACTTATTAAATTGATTTCTCAACCATCAACACCCCATAATGACAGTGAAAATACGGTTTTAGAAATTGTAGCAAATTGTAGCAAAATTGTAGCAAATTCATTCAATTATATACAGAAATATCTCATTTATATACAGTACCAGTCAAAAGTTGACACCTACTCCATTCAAGTTTTTTTTTATTTGTATCATTTTCTACATTGTAGAATAATAGTGAAGACGCATGAGATTCTGAGATTCTTCAAAGTAGCCACCTTGATGACAGCTTTTCACACGCTTGGCATTCTCTCAACCAGCTTCATGAGGTGGTCACATGGAATGCATTTCAATTAACAGGTGTGCCTTCTTAACTTAGAGTGTAGGGGGCAGGATTTTTGTTTTTGGCTAAAAAACATACCCATTTGAAACTGCCGATTTCTCAGGCCCAGAAACTAGAATATACAAAAAATTGTCAGATTAGGATAGAAAACACTAAAGTTTCCAAAACTGTCAAAATATTGTCTGAGTCCCGGGTGGCACAGTGGTTGATGGCACAGCGCCAGCTGTGCCATCAGAGTCCCTGGGTTCGCGCCCAGGCTCTGTCGTAACCGGCCGCGACCGGGAGGTCCGTGGGGCGACGCACAATTGGCCTAGCGTCGCCCGGGTTAGGGAGGGCTTGGTTGGTAGGGGTGTCCTTGTCTCATCGCGCACCAGCGACTCCTGTGGCGGGCTGGGCGCAGTGTACGCTAACCAAGGTGGCCAGGTGCACAGTGTTTCCTCCGGCGCATTGGTGCGGCTGGCTTCCGGGTTGGATGTGCGCTGTGTTAAGAAGCAGTGCGGCTTGGTTGGGTTGTGTATTGGAGGACGCATGACTTTCAACCTTCATCTCTCCCGAGCCCGTACGGGAGTTGTAGCGATGAGACAAGATAGTAGCTACTACAACAATTGGATACCACGAAATTGGGGAGAAAAAGGGGTAAAAAAAATATATATATATATATATTTTGTCTGAGTATAACATATCTGATATTGCAGGCGAAAACCTGAGGAAAATCAAACCTGGAAGTGCTGTTTTTCCCGAAAGCGCTCTGTTCCATTGGGATGCCTTGCCTCCATTTAAAGGGATATCAACCAGATTCCTTTTCCTACGGCTTCCTCAAGGTGTCAGTCTTTAGACATAGTTTCAGGCTTTTATTTTGAAAAATGAGCGAGAAAGATAACATCGCGTCAGTGTTCGCAGAGTTTTGCTTGTGCAACAGAGTGGGGCACCCATTGTCTCTCCCTCTCCTATTGAAAAAGTGACAGTCCCGGTTGATATATTATCAATTATATATTTTAAAAACAACCTGAGGAATGATTATAAAAAACGTTTGACATGTTTCTGTGGACATTACGGATACTATTTGGAATTTTCGTCTGCGATGTCGTGACCGCTCGAGCCTGTGGATTTCTGAACATAACGCGCGAAACAAATGGAGGTATTTTGGATATAACAATCATCTTTATGGAACAAAAGGAACATCTATTGTGTAACTGGGAGTCTCGTGAGCGCAAACATCCGAAGATCATCAAAGGTAAGCGATTTAATCTATTGCTTTTCTGACTTTCGTGACCAATCTACTTGGCTGCTAGTGTTTAATATTTTGTCTACTGAGAGAGATGTTCTTACATAAACGCTTGTTATGCTTTCTCCAAAAAGCTTTATTGAAATGTGACACGCCAGGTGGATTAACAAGCTAAACTGTGTTTTGCTATATTGCACTTGTGATTTCATGAAAATTAAATATTTTTAGTAATTTACTTAGAATTTGGCGCGCTGCAATTCAGCGGGTGTTGATGAAAATGATCCCGCTAAAGGGATGGGTGCGTCAAGAAGTTAAAAGTTAATTTGTGGAATTTCTTTCCTTAATGCGTTTGAGCAAATCAGTTGTGTTGTGACAAGGGGGGTGGGTATACAGAAGATAGTCCATATTATGGCAAGAAAAGCTCGAAAAACTACAGCATCATTACTTTAAGACATGAAGGTCAGTCAATGTGGAGCATTAAGAACTTTGAACATTTCTTCAAGTGCAGTCGCAAAAACCATCATGTGCTGTGATGAAACTGGCTCTCATGAGGACCGCTAGAGGAAAGAAAGACCCAGAGTTACCTCTGCTCCAGAGTATAAATTCATTAGCGTTAACTGCACCTCAGATTGCAGCCCAAATAAATGCTTCACATAGTTCAAGTAACAGACACCTCTCAACAACTGTTCAGAGGAGACTGCATGAATCAGGCCTTCATGGTCAAATTGCTGAAAAGAAACCACAACCAAAGGACACCAATAAGAAGAAGAGACTTGTTTGGGCCAAGAAACATGAGCAATGGACATTAGACCGGTGGAAACCACTCCCCATCTAACTTAACAGAGCTTGAGAAAATCTGCAAGGAACATTGGGAGAAAAACCCCAAACCCAGACGTGTAACGCTGATAGACATACAATGCCTTGCGAAAGTATTCGGCCCCCTTGAACTTTGCGACCTTTTGCCACATTTCAGGCTTCAAACATAAAGATATAAAACTGTATTTTTTTGTGAAGAATCAACAACAAGTGGGACACAATCATGAAGTGGAACGACATTTATTGGATATTTCAAACTTTTTTAACAAATCAAAAACTGAAAAATTGGGCGTGCAAAATTATTCAGCCCCCTTAAGTTAATACTTTGTAGCGCCACCTTTTGCTGCGATTACAGCTGTAAGTCGCTTGGGGTATGTCTCTATCAGTTTTGCACATCGAGAGACTGACATTTTTTCCCATTCCTCCTTGCAAAACAGCTCGAGCTCAGTGAGGTTGGATGGAGAGCATTTGTGAACAGCAGTTTTCAGTTCTTTCCACAGATTCTCGATTGGATTCAGGTCTGGACTTTGACTTGGCCATTCTAACACCTGGATATGTTTATTTTTGAACCATTCCATTGTAGATTTTGCTTAATGTTTTGGATCATTGTCTTGTTGGAAGACAAATCTCCATCCCAGTCTCAGGTCTTTTGCAGACTCCATCAGGTTTTCTTCCAGAATGGTCCTGTATTTGGCTCCATCCATCTTCCCATCAATTTTAACCATCTTCCCATCAATTTTAACCATCTTCCCTGTCCCTGCTGAAGAAAAGCAGGCCCAAACCATGATACTGCCACCACCATGTTTGACAGTGGGGATGGTGTGTTCAGCTGTGTTGCTTTTACGCCAAACATAACGTTTTGCATTGTTGCCAAAAAGTTCAATTTTGGTTTCATCTGACCAGAGCACCTTCTTCCACATGTTTGGTGTGTCTCCCAGGTGGCTTGTGGCAAACTTTAAACGACACTTTTTATGGATATCTTTAAGAAATGGCTTTCTTCTTGCCACTCTTCCATAAAGGCCAGATTTGTGCAATATACGACTGATTGTTGTCCTATGGACAGAGTCTCCCACCTCAGCTGTAGATCTCTGCAGTTCATCCAGAGTGATCATGGGCCTCTTGGCTGCATCTCTGATCAGTCTTCTCCTTGTATGAGTTGAAAGTTTAGAGGGACGGCCAGGTCTTGGTAGATTTGCAGTGGTCTGATACTCCTTCCATTTCAATATTATCGCTTGCACAGTGCTCCTTGGGATGTTTAAAGCTTGGGAAATATTTTTGTATCCAAATCCGGCTTTAAACTCCTTCACAACAGTATCTCGGACCTGCCTGGTGTGTTCCTTGTTCTTCATGATGCTCTCTGCGCTTTTAACGGACCTCTGAGACTATCACAGTGCAGGTGCATTTATACGGAGACTTGATTACACATTGTATTTATCATCATTAGTCATTTAGGTCAACATTGGATCATTCAGAGATCCTCACTGAACTTCTGGAGAGAGTTTGCTGCACTGAAAGTAAAGGGGCTGAATAATTTTGCACGCCCAATTTTTCAGTTTTTGATTTGTTAAAAAAGTTTGAAATATTCAATAAATGTCATTCCACTTCATGATTGTGTCCCACTTGTTGTTGATTCTTCACAAAAAAATACAGTTTTATATCTTTATGTTTGAAGCCTGAAATGTGGCAAAAGGTCGCAAAGTTCAAGGGGGATGAATACTTTCGCAAGGCACTGTATACAAGGAGACTCTCAAAGCTATAATCACAGCCAAATGTGCTTCTACAATGTATTGACTCAGGGGTAGTAATACTTATGTGAATGAGATTTCAGGATACAATTTCTAATACATTTGCAAAACTTTCTAAAATCATGTTTTCACCTTGTCATTATGGGTATTGTGTGTAGATGGTGAGAATAAAAAAATAAAAAAATTAAAAAAAAATAATAATAATGTTTTACCCACTTCGAATTCAGGCTGTAACAACAAAATGTGGAATAAGTCATGGGGTATGAATACTTTCGGGAAGGCACTCTATATATACACACAATAGTGTTCTAATTTAATTTCAATATGTACAGTCGTGTAGAAACACAGCTCTTACTTGATCCCCGCCTGCACCACTCTGTTCTTGCAGGTGCGGTAGCAGGAGCACGCCAGGTTACACTCAAATATGAGAGGCGGTTCGATCTTATTGAACTCCTGGAGCAACCGGTGGTCCTGGTAAACACAGAAAACAAATGTAATCCCCCAAGAAAGATGCTGCGCCCCCATTGGGTCAATCAGTGTACATTTGTAAATACCGGATCTCTTTCGCCAGACGCAACATTCGTCAAAACAGAACCATCACCCTCTCAGAAGCTTGTCTGGTGCGTAAAACCCGCGAATTCAGACAAAGAAAAAGGTTTAATGGGCTCGTGCTCAAAATGTCACAAAGCTTACTTCATTATTTTTATTTTGTTATTATTATTATTTTCTCTGCATCAGTGATAGCGTACACAGACGTTTCGGCTTTACAGCCTTCTTCAGTGTGTAGATACAATTATCTTAATTTAAAAACAGCATTTGTCAAGAACAACCAATGAGCAGCAGGTGCTTTAAATCAGGGTTGCCACTCATCTGACAATCAGAGAAGTGGCTTTTCTACCGGTATACAAATTTGTCAAAGAAATACATATTTATAGGGTATATGAGCGGGCACAAGGACAACTCACGAATCAACTGCGCCAGGTGTCTGCTCCCCTGAATACATCATATCAATTCATGAGACAGCCCACCACAAAGGACATCAGGCACAGCCGTTCATAAATATGTTGGGCCAACTCAAACGTTACGCAAAATCTGATATACAAGAACACTGTCCATAACAGTTTAAATGTAGCTTATAGGAGGGAGGTGAAATCTAATTCTTCGTTTAAACGGAATTTAATTGATATATATCCACATGGCTTCTCTTCGGAGTAATTTGTCATAAATCACCTCTACATGGTGGACAAACTTTTTAGATCACGACGCAACGCAATTATGTATCTCGCAATTGGCGAGGTGATATCTAGACGTCTATGTTCTATGGTGTACTTTCAAGGCACAATGTTTTTCCAAAATGAATCTTATTGCAAGAACACCAACATATAAATAACTCCTTTAGTAGTGCAAGTTATACATGACTATGTTTCCTTATGGTGCTTCAAGAGGGACATGATCTAACGGGGAAGCAACCTTTTAGGAAAGCCCCTTTTCTCTCTCCGACCACATCGGATTTAACATGTTTGATAGATTTCTTGATCGTTTGTAGGTGAATAAAAGTGGATTCTGGAAGTATGAATTTAAAGAGGAGTCTGATAATATATTCCAATGTTCATTCTCAATATACTTGATGCCATTACAGCCATCATTGAAAGTAAGTATATAGTTTACAGAAAACTGTTTATTCCGTTTTTGTTAGGATTTATTAAGAAACTGGATTCTGTTCAAGTTTAACTCTTTTTTTTAAAGCCAGGTATCCTCAAGTGAAAAAAACTCAAGGAGAAAATGTAATTGTTAATGATATTCTTCCTCTGTGTCACAGATGCAACGCAGTCAATGAAGTTGGTTTACTGGCAAACCTCATCTTAGGGGGAAGAGGCTGTAAACCCGAAACATCCGTTATCCCGGATGCAGTGAAAATCCTTTATTTTATCAAATACAGTAACAGTCAAAAGTTTGGACACTTCATTCTAGGGATTTTATTTTTTACTATGAAATAACACATATGGAATCATGTAGTCATAAAAAAAAAAGTTAATTAAAAATATTTATTTTATTTGAGATTTTCAAGTAGCCTGCCTTGAACACAGCTTTGCACACTCTTGGCATTCTCTCAACCAGCTTCACCTGGAATGCTTTTCCAAAGTCTTGAAGGAGTTGCTGAGCACTTGTTAGCTGCTTTCCATCACTCCGCGGCCAAACCATCTCAATTGGGTTGAGGTCAGGAGATTGTGGAGACCAGGTCATCTGATGCATGACTCAATCACTCTCCTTCTTGGTCAAATTGCCCTTAGACAGCCTGGAGGTGTGTTGGGTCATTGTCCTGTTGAAAAACAAATGAGTCCCACAAAGCCCAAACCAGATGGAATGGCGTATCGCTGAGGAATGCTGGGGTAGCCATACTGGTTAAGTGTGCCTTGAATTCTAAATAAAATCACTGACAGTGTCACCAGCAAAGCACACCCACCATCACACCTCCTCCTGCATGTATCAGGGTGGGAACCACATGCGGAGATCAATACGTTCACCTACTCTACACCTCTCTTACAAAGACACGTGGTTGGAACCCAAAATCTCAAATTTGGACTCATCAGACCAAAAGGACAAATTTCCAGCGGTCTAATGACCATTGCTCGTGTTTCTTGGCACAAGCAACTTTCTTCATATTGGTGTCCCTTAGTAGTAGTTTCTTTCATTAATTTGAACATGAATGCCAGATTTACGCAGTCTCCCCTGAACAGTTGATGTTGAGATGTGTCTGTTACTTGAACTCTGTAAACCATTTATTTGGGCTGCAAATTCTGAGGCTGGTAACTCTAATGAACTTATCCTCTGCAGCAGAGGTAACTCTGGGTCTTTCATTCCTGTGGCGGTCCTCATGAGAGCCAGTTTTATCATAGCGCTTGATGTTTTTTGCGAAGGCACTTGAAGAAACTTTCAAAGTTCTTAAATTTTCCGTACTGACTGACCTTCATGGCTTAAAGTAATGATGGACTGTCGTTTCTCTATGCTTATTTGAGCTGTTCTTGCCATAATATGGACTTGGTATTTTACCAAATAGGGCTATCTTCTGTATACCACCCATACCATGTCACAACACAACTGATTTGCTCAAACGCATTTAAGGAAATACATTTCACAAATGTACTTTTAACATAGCACACCTGTCAATTGAAATGCATTCCAGGTGACTACCTCATGAAGCTGGTTGAGAGAATGCCAAGAGTGTGCAAAGCTGTCATCAAGGCAAAGGGTGGCTACTTTGAAGAACCTAATTTGTTTATAACTTTTTGGGTTAGTACAAGAGTCCATGTGTTATTTCATTTAAGTCTTCACTATTATTCTTCTTCATTGTTGCAAATAGTAAAAAGAAAATGAAAAACCCTGCATTGAGTAGGTGTCCAGACATGACTGGTACTGTAATTAAGTAAGCTTTATGCAACATTTTTTTCAGACGTTTCATCTACCCAAGTTGTCAAAATTGGGCCAGTGAAGTCTGAGGTATCACGTGGGTTAGCTAGACTCATATCCCTGAGCATGTGTGACAAATTTCAGCACTCTGATAAAAAAAATCAAGAGAAACAAACATGTGCCTGTTATAGCGCCCCCGTGTGGCCTGATATGAATGTTCTTGCATATGTTGAATCTTGACAGTGTTCACATCATGTGTACCAAATTGTTACAATATGAATATCCTTGACTGACTTATATGCATTTGTGTGCCAGATCACACCCACGTGAATGTTTATTGGTCAATAGCAGCCATGTTGTTTTAGGTACTCGTCTGGAAAATATTGCTTTGTCCATAGATGCCACATATCAAGTTTTGTACAGATCAGTCAGGGGTGAGGGCGTGACCCTTTCAATGTTACCATTTTCAATCTATGGTTATTGCGCCACCATCTGGCCAATCAGTGTAATTTTGTAAAGTCTGGATCTCTATGGCAAGACTCATCATTCACCCAAGTTGTCAAAATAGGGCCATTGTGTCTGAGATATCGTGTGTGACGAACGTACAAACGGAGATGGAGACAGATCCACAGTCCCCTCCCCAATTTCATCATGGGTGACAAAAGGGACATACAGTTTGTTACACTTTATTTGGAAAGTCCATCACAAATAATCTATGTTTAACAAACTATCCACAGTTCAATAAGATGATAATGTGTACAATTTGAAGAAGCAAGCTCTCTGAAAACCCAGGATTTTTACAAGGTTCCAGATTGTTTCCTTATTCAAATATATTTTAAAAACTACAACATTTACAGCTAGAACGGCTGAATACTTTAAAATCCAAATAAAGTGGGGTGTAAAATAAATGTGTCACTAACCTTGTCGTACCAGCAGCGGATACTGAGCTGTCCACACAGACAGTTGCTGGAGGAGCAGTCATCTGTGCAGCTGCAGTGCTGAGGGACAGATACAGACACAGGTTTGTAGAAAGGGAAAACACATGCCTGATCAATGATAATAAGTATCATAGTATGGATCATCTAAAAGTGTGCGGTGTTACCATATGTATGTACCTGTAAGTGCGTGATGTTGCGGTCGATGTTCATGGCTGAAGTCTCACAGTTCTCGGAGACGTACTTGTAGTCTGAGGGACATCCCTCATCATCCACTGCGTTCACACAGGGGATAGGCACGTTCTCATACCCCTGGGCTACGTCACTGCTGATGATCTTCTCTGTACGAAGCATGCGATTGGCTATCCCTCTCCGCAGCTTCCGGTTTATCTGGAGTGACACCCAGACGGGCGAATCGGAACGCGCCAGAGAAAGAGGAGTGTCCCCCTCCCTGTTCATGATGTCAATGTCTGCCCCCCTAGAGAGGAAAAGCCTGTAGAGAGAAGGAGGTAAGCAATCAAAACAAACAAAGGTGCTAAAGTGCCCTTAAACACAGATCTAGGATCAGATTAGTGTATGGGGAGGGTAATCTCAGGGGGGGGGGGTGTAAAATGCTCAACTGGCTTCAGATTATCATCTACAGACAAATTCCTTCTATTCCAAACTGAGACACTATAGGAGTGACGGATGGATGCAATTGACAGGCCATAGGGCTACTCACGTGACACACTCGAGGAAGCCCTCCCTGGAAGCAATGTGTAGGGGAGTGTCCCCGTGCATGTTGACAGAGGACAGCTGGCAGCCAGCATTCAGCACCATCTCTGCTATCTCCACACAGCCTGCGAAGGACGCCCAGTGGAGACACACATTCATCTCCTAATTGAGAGAGGAGAGATTTTTATCATCCCAGGGGGACTTCAATCACAAATTAATGGACATATATATATATATATAGAAGAATTTGAGTCATATAACCAAAATTACCCACACCATTAAATAAAGAATCAAATGTTGTCGTTTCAAGGATTTGTGCCTATAAATCCTACATAACTTCCTTCAAAATCAGTTTGGCCATTGTATGCCAATATGTTGTTATACCAGGACAGAAAGACTAACCTTGTCCTTGAGGGTGACGTCAGCTCCCCTGTTAAGCAGTGCTCTGATGACATTGATGTGCTTATGCTCTGCAGCCCAGATGATAGAAGTCCAGCCTCCACTATCCTGAAAGGGGGATACAGCACATTGACAGAGGGTTAGGGGACTGGACAAAACAATAGTACTCAAGCCAATACAGCCAAACACAAGTGTTATGGTTCAGTACATTACATGGAACTGGTAGATTAAACATACAGATTTATTCTGCTGGTAACAGTTAATTAGTCAATAGACTGAGTTAAGAACTACAGGTACCTAACACTACCAAGTGACACATGATACAGTATCTGTTATTGAGTACATTGTAGGTATAGTAATCATTCAAAGGAAGAAGTTAGTGCTACGCAAAATAAAGGAGTACTACAGTGCAGAGACAAACATAACATACAGTTTGAAATTAGATACAAACTCTGGCATATGTCAAAAATAATAATAATAAAAAAACAATTAAAAAATATATAATTTTTTAAAAAGTTCATATCAAATAAAGATAATCATATTATCAACTGTGCATGAAGTCTGAATCGAGAAATAAATTATTTTTAAAAAAATTCTCAGAACACAAGACAACGTGGTCAATGAACATGACAAAGAGTGACACAGACTGATAAAACACACACTGACTTGTTGGTTGTTGCCACCCTGTCTAGAGCCCAAGAGTGTTCCTCTCTCGCTCTTCCCCACCTGTGCGTTGATGTCCACCTGTCCCGTCTCCAACAAAAGGGTGACAATGTCCAGACTTCCCAGTTTGGCTGCGTGGTGGAGACCAGTGTAGCCATCTTCCTCCTGGAGAGAAGAGGGGGAGAAGAGAAGAAAAACAGAGGGAAACAGTGAGGAAAGGAAGATGGAAAGAGAATGGAAAAAAACAATAGTTTGGTGGAAAGTAGACAATAGGAGAGGTGGACAAAGAAATTCTCATTTTAATATTGGTCAGAAGTGGATAACTTGATCGCAATCAAGATTGTATTAACATACCGCCTACAGGTTCAAGCTACAGTTAGTCTAGAATAGATTCTCCTGTTGACTTCTGAGATGACTCAAGGTGATTATCAAGTTCTTTCAGGTTTAAATCCTTTACGGCTCATGTTATTAGAGCCACTACTAATGTTAGCGGGTCGGCTTTGGTATAGGGGCTGTTTACCAGACACTCACAGTGTGATAGACGCAGGCTCCACTCTGGACCAGGTACCTGGTCACTTCCACATGGTTGTTGATGATGGCCTCCAGGAGAGGGGTCCTCATGGATTTGTCTTGGACATCCAGTTTCGCGCCTGCCTGTAGATAGACGAGACATTTATTTGAGCACTCTGGTGAATAAGAACTGTATGAGAGACACTCTGATCCATATTTGGGTGAATAAGTGTAAAGGAGTCACTTATCACTGACCATAACGATAAAAAGCAGGGTCGTATTCATTTGGGCACACCATAGTAGAACGTTTGCAACAGAAAACTGCCTAATGAATTTCACGCAGTTGTAATTGAAGAGAAAAGATTGTTCACCTGCACCAACATGTAGCAGACCTCCAGCAGGCCTCTCTGGGCTGCAACGTGGAGAGCACAGCGTCTGTTCTGGGATTCAGCCTGGTAGGCTGGGTCTATGCCCTCCACTGAACCAAACATAGAGAGGACATGGAGTGGAGGGGTTATTAGCAGCAGTAGGAGTCAATGTCATCTCATTCATTCACTTGCATACGACCCTGTATCACCGCCTGGTATGGCAACTGCTCCGCCCATAACCGTAAGGCTCTCCAGAGGGTAGTGCGGTCTGCACAACGCATCACCGGGGGCAAACTACCTGCCCTCCAGGACACCTACACCACCAGATGTCACAGGAAGGCCAAAAAGATCATCAAGGACAACAACCACCCGAGCCACTGCCTTTTCACCCCGCTATCATCCAGAAGGCGAGGTCAGTACTGGTGCATCAAAGCAGGGACCGAGAGACTGAAAAACAGCTTCTATCTCAAGGTCATCAGACTGTTAAACAGCCATCACTAACATTGAGTGGCTGCTGCCTACCTACAGACTCAAATCTCTAGCCACTTTAATAATTGGATGTAATAAATGTACCACTAGTCACTTTAAACAATGCCACTTTATATAATGTTTACATACCCTACATTACTCATCGCATATACTGTACTCTATACCATCTACTGCATCTTGCCTATGCCGTTCTGTACCATCACTCATTCATATATTTTTATGTACATATTCTTATTCATTCCTTTACACTTGTGTGTATATAAGGTAGTTGTTGTCATCACGTCCGGCGCCGACAGAGATGGCCGCCTCGCTTCGCGTTCCTAGGAAACTATGCAGTTTTTTGTTTTTTTACGTGTTATTTCTTACATTAGTACCCCAGGTCATCTTAGGTTTCATTACATACAGTCGAGAAGAACTACTGAATATAAGATCAGCATCAACTCACCATCAGTACGACCAAGAATATGTTTTTCGCGACGCGGATCCTGTGTTCTGCCTTACAAACAGGACAACGGAGTGGATCCTATGCAGCGACCCAAAAAAACGACTCCGAAAGAGAGGGAAACGAGGCGGTCTTCTGGTCAGACTCCGGAGACGGGCACAGCGCGCACCACTCCCTAGCATTCTTCTTGCCAATGTCCAGTCTCTTGACAACAAGGTTGATGAAATCCGAGCAAGGGTAGCATTCCAGAGGGACATCAGAGACTGTAACGTTCTTTGCTTCACGGAAACGTGGCTTACTGGAGAGACGCTATCCGAAGCGGTGCAGCCAACAGGTTTCTCCACGCATCGCGCAGACAGGAAAAAACATCTTTCTGGTAAAAAGAGGGGCGGGGGCGTATGCCTTATGACTAACGTGACATGGTGCGATGAAAGAAACATACAGGAACTCAAATCCTTCTGTTCACCTGATTTAGAATTCCTCACAATCAAATGTAGACCGCATTATCTACCAAGAGAATTCTCTTCGATTATAATCACAGCCGTATATATCCCCCCCCAAGCAGACACATCGATGGCTCTGAACGAACTTTATTTAACTCTCTGCAAACTGGAAACAATTTATCCGGAGGCTGCATTCATTGTAGCTGGGGATTTTAACAAGGCTAATCTGAAAACAAGACTCCCCAAATTTTATCAGCATATCGATTGCGCAACCAGGGGAGGAAATACCTTGGACCATTGTTACTCTAACTTCCGCGACGCATATAAGGCCCTGCCCCGCCCCCCTTTCGGAAAAGCTGACCACGACTCCATTTTGTTGATCCCTGCCTACAGACAGAAACTAAAACAAGAGGCTCCCACGCTGAGGTCTGTCCAACGCTGGTCCGACCAAGCTGACTCCACACTCCAAGACTGCTTCCATCACGTGGACTGGGAGATGTTTCGTATTGCGTCAGATAACAACATTGACGAATACGCTGATTCGGTGTGCGAGTTCATTAGAACGTGCGTTGAAGATGTCGTTCCCATAGCAACGATTAAAACATTCCCTAACCAGAAACCGTGGATTGATGGCAGCATTCGTGTGAAACTGAAAGCTCGAACCACTGCTTTTAATCAGGGCAAGGTGTCTGGTAACATGACCGAATACAAACAGTGCAGCTATTCCCTCCGCAAGGCTATCAAACAAGCTAAGCGCCAGTACAGAGACAAAGTAGAATCTCAATTCAACGGCTCAGACGCAAGAGGCATGTGGCAGGGTCTACAGTCAATCACGGACTACAGGAAGAAACCCAGCCCAGTCACGGACCAGGATGTCTTGCTCCCAGGCAGACTAAATAACTTTTTTGCCCGCTTTGAGGACAATACAGTGCCACTGACACGGCCTGCAACGAAAACATGCGGCCTCTCCTTCACTGCAGCCGAGGTGAGTAAGACATTTAAACGTGTTAACCCTCGCAAGGCTGCAGGCCCAGATGGCATCCCCAGCCGCGCCCTCAGAGCATGCGCAGACCAGCTGGCCGGTGTGTTTACGGACATATTCAATCAATCCCTATACCAGTCTGCTGTTCCCACATGCTTCAAGAGGGCCACCATTGTTCCTGTTCCCAAGAAAGCTAAGGTAACTGAGCTAAATGACTACCGCCCCGTAGCACTCACATCCGTCATCATGAAGTGCTTTGAGAGACTAGTCAAGGACCATATCACCTCCACCCTACCTGACACCCTAGACCCACTCCAATTTGCTTACCGCCCAAATAGGTCCACAGACGATGCAATCTCAACCACACTGCACACTGCCCTAACCCATCTGGACAAGAGGAATACCTATGTGAGAATGCTGTTCATCGACTACAGCTCGGCATTCAACACCATAGTACCCTCCAAGCTCGTCATCAAGCTCGAGACCCTGGGTCTCGACCCCGCCCTGTGCAACTGGGTACTGGACTTCCTGACGGGCCGCCCCCAGGTGGTGAGGGTAGGCAACAACATCTCCTCCCCGCTGATCCTCAACACTGGGGCCCCACAAGGTTGCGTTCTGAGCCCTCTCCTGTACTCCCTGTTCACCCACGACTGCGTGGCCACGCACGCCTCCAACTCAATCATCAAGTTTGCGGACGACACAACAGTGGTAGGCTTGATTACCAACAACGATGAGACGGCCTACAGGGAGGAGGTGAGGGCCCTCGGAGTGTGGTGTCAGGAAAACAACCTCACACTCAACGTCAACAAAACTAAGGAGATGATTGTGGACTTCAGGAAACAGCAGAGGGAACACCCCCCTATCCACATCGATGGAACAGTAGTGGAGAGGGTAGCAAGTTTTAAGTTCCTCGGCATACACATCACAGACAAACTGAATTGGTCCACTCACACGGACAGCGTCGTGAAGAAGGCGCAGCAGCGCCTCTTCAACCTCAGGAGGCTGAAGAAATTTGGCTTGTCACCAAAAGCACTCACAAACTTCTACAGATGCACAATCGAGAGCATCCTGGCGGGCTGTATCACCGCCTGGTATGGCAACTGCACCGCCCTCAACCGTAAGGCTCTCCAGAGGGTAGTGAGGTCTGCACAACGCATCACCGGGGGCAAACTACCTGCCCTCCAGGACACCTACACCACCCGATGTCACAGGAAGGCCATAAAGATCATCAAGGACATCAACCACCCGAGCCACTGCCTGTTCACCCCGCTATCATCCAGAAGGCGAGGTCAGTACAGGTGCATCAAAGCTGGGACCGAGAGACTGAAAAACAGCTTCTATCTCAAGGCCATCAGACTGTTAAACAGCCACCACTAACACTGAGTGGCTGCTGCCAACACACTGACACTGACTCAACTCCAGCCACTTTAATAATGGGAATTGATGGGAAATGATGTAAATATATCACTAGCCACTTTAAACAATGCTACCTTATATAAATGTTACTTACCCTACATTATTCATCTCATATGCATACGTATATACTGTACTCTATATCATCGACGGTATCCTTATGTAATACATGTATCACTAGCCACTTTATACTATACTATGCCACTTTGTTTACATACTCATCTCATTTGTACATACTGTACCCGATACCATCTACTGTATCTTGCCTATGCTGCTCTGTACCATCACTCATTCATATATCCTTATGTACATATTCTTTATCCCCTTACACTGTGTACAAGACAGTAGTTTTGGAATTGTTAGTTAGATTACTTGTTATTACTGCATTGTCGGAACTAGAAGCACAAGCATTTCGCTACACTCGCATTAACATCTGCTAACCATGTGTATGTGACAAATAAAATTTGATTTGATTTGATTTGATTTGTGAAATTGTTAGATTACTTGTTAGATATTACTGCATGGTCGGAACTAGAAGCACAAGCATTTCGCAACACTCGCATTAACATCTGCTAACCATGTGTATGTGACAAATAAAATTTGATTTGACTTATGTGAAAGAACAGTGGTAACATGAGTTTCCAGAGCCGATGAAAGAGAGATGAGGAGAGCAAACCCCTTTAGACAAAATATGCAATCAAACCAGGAATGTCTATTTTACCAAACAGTAAAATAGGAACAGATTCCTTATGACACTTACTGAGCATGAGCAGAACTCGCTGCACCTCGCCCTGCTTGGCGGCTGGATAGAGCTGGCGGGGGTGGAACCTCAGCTTCTTCCTCCTGACCAATCACAACCAATAAATCACCAAGTGAGAACAGCTCCTATGTTATGGCTGTCAGGACTCTGTAAAATGCATCTCCCCCACACCTATTCCTTGGACTAACCACTGATCCAACACCATTAAATACATTTCCCCAATTCAGTCAGTTCAGAAAAGGGGAGGAAAGATGGATGTATTTTCAAAGCATCTAAACAGGGCTCAAGTGTAGCTGTAAACAATTCTCATGAATCATTGATTTGCAATAAAGAATTATTATTCTAAAAAAAACAGACCATTATTAGTCTATTTCATTATTTTGTCTCACCTCTCAGTGTCCTGGGTGAGAATAGCCTTCTGCAGCGCTGCCCTACTGGGCCCAGGGGGAAGTGCACTGGGACAGATTGGCTTCCCATTGGGCAGACAGAGGGAGGGTCCCACACTGTCCACTCCCCCCTCCCCTGGGGGAGCTGCGTTGACAGGCCCGGCTGCCACAGCAGCTTGGGGGGGCTGCTGCTCCGGGTCCTTCTTTACCACCCCACGCATCCTCGCACTGACGGATAGAGAAGAGAAAGAGTGTGTAAAAAAAAAAAGACTGGGACAATTAGGGTAGTGCGAATATCCATAATTTCCACATGAATAGTTATCAAATAATACAGAATCACAGACAATATGCAACAAGCAGAACAAAAGCACCCAATGATTGAAGTGCAGTGTAGAAGAAAAAAATCATA
Organism: Oncorhynchus mykiss; assembly: GCF_057628025.1. Taxonomy (NCBI): domain Eukaryota; kingdom Metazoa; phylum Chordata; class Actinopteri; order Salmoniformes; family Salmonidae; genus Oncorhynchus; species Oncorhynchus mykiss. The sequence goes on along the minus strand of NC_143051.1, from coordinate 37,193,384 downwards.
CTGCATCCTACACTTAGTCATATCCCACATCTTCATTTCCCGCTTTCTGCCTCCATCCTCACCTGATAGGGCCTTCTGGCCTCTTCCCGTTCTTCAGCGCCCCCGTGGAGGCCGCCAGGGAGAGGGCCGAGGGAATGGAGGGTGGGAGGGACGGTGTGGTGGTGGAGGAGGCTGAGGTGGTGACCACAGTGACCGCAGATGCTGAGGGGGGGATGGTGACCTCTTGGGCCTCCGAGGCATCCTCGCCACAGTGGGGGCAGAAGAGCATGCCTGTGCCCATGCCCCTGCCCCTCCCAGCCCCCAGCACTGTCACACAGCCCCGGTGGAAGCGGTGGGCAATGCGCTGGTCCGGACAGCACTCTAGGAAGGTGCCCTGGGAGATCAGTTAGGGAGGGGTGTGTGGGTTAAGGCCAGGTCAAACATATACTGTACATGCAGACTTATAATGCATCTCAAGTGTCTGCAGTGCCCTCTCTGTCTCCTCTCCATCTTTACAGATCTGAAAACACAAGCTAAGTTTGAAAAGAATATGGAGGATGTCTACTTGGAATTTTCTTTCACCTAACCAGTTCAGACAGTATGTGTGATTGTGGGGGTGGCACAAAACCTCACCGCGATACAGAAGTATCCACATCCAGGGCAGCAGTGATGTTTGACCATATGTGACCGATGGCTCTCGCACAGCACCATGAGGGAAACCCGACTGGACGGGCGCATGGTCTCCCCCTTCAGAATGATATTGGTACAGCCCACCAGCTGTGAAAGAGAGGGAGAGGGAAAATTGAAAGGGAAAGTAAGTATTGAAGAGTCATATGTTGATTATAAATGAGATGAATCGCCTATATTCATTTAGCAGCGACTCCTAAAAATATGAAGTAAAAAATAAGTAGACGATAATGGAGATAAATATTTTTTCATAAAGATCATCTTTGAGAATTAACAACCAACAGAATAAAAACTAAACCAACAGAGAGAATCTAAAATTCCAAAAAAGTAACGGTATGGGGCCCCCATAGATTTAAGTGAATAAAAATAATGTTTGAGTCACTTAGATAGCATAAGAACACGGCATAAGCCATGGTAAAATGTGAAGAATTGCAGGAAATTTGCTTAAAATCTGCAAATTCTCTTCACCCCATGGCAAAATTTCAGGATATTTGTTTTAAACTGCTTTTTTTTTGTCTGTGCGGCCAAGAGCGCGACCTCTAAAACGTTCAGTCGAGACTGCACCATTGGCCACACCCAATACCAAGCTCCCCCCACACTAACTTTGCCACCGCTGCTGAAAAGAATCCTAGGTGAAACACAGCTTCATGTAGGCAACATGTGCATAGCCAGCCAGCCAGCCACACACACACCTCTCCATTGACGCTCTCTGTGGCCATGCAGAGTCTGTTGGGCCGTCTGCTGGTGCCGTCTACGCGTGGTGCTTCCATCCTGCAGCTGCACAGAGGCAGCTCCTCCAGACGCTCCGTCTCCCCACCATCACTGCCTTCTACACAGGCATGCAGATAACATCATCGGTGTTATTTGGTACTGTAGCAGATAATCAGTGCTATTCACTGAGAGCCATATCATGGCTTTAATTATGTTCGCAAATCATGTGTTCACAAGACATCAATGGGAGATTTGTGTCAAAGTTACAGAAAGCATACGTCAAGCTAGGATTTGACCCAGAGAGTCCATGGATAAAGACATGCGGATTGTATATTGGGTGTGAACACCATCTACACACCGTGGTGAGGTGAGCGTGTTAGGCTGTCTGCAGCCGCGATGTCCAGGGAGCCCAAGGCAACCTCTGTGTACTCGCGGGACCCACCTAGAGCAGATGCTGCCGACACTGCTGGGAGTTACAACAGAAAATAATAATTGACCAGCAATAGAGCACTGTGGTGATGATAGTGCCGGTGATAATACTATTTATACAAACTAATAAACATCTCCCTGTCACCCGCCTCTTCCTGCCTCTAATCCTTCGACTCTCTCTCTCCCTTTTCCCCGCCCTGGGCGAGTCCATGGCGAATCGCTGCTCACTTTGTTCCTCTGGCCCTGCCTCTGTGGGTCCGACTCAGAGCTCTGTGGACAAAGAGGGTTTGGTTGACCGGCAGAGAAACATTGCTTTGCCCAAATAGACATTATGTTCCAGCAAGGGAATCGAATGCAACACATATTGCCTAAAACTGCCTGGTAAATGATTGTAACTACCAACACAGGACGGGTTCAACTACTCACATGATCTGTCATGTTACCAGACTCCTCTGCCTCTCTTTCATGTAGCCTTTCCTCTATTCTACCATCTTCAGACTACAAAAGGAACAAATGAAAGATATACATATGGTAAGAGAGCAGCAACAGTGTCCTTGTAACTATTTAAAATTGTGGCTATTCAGCATTAACTCTAACTGGTACGCCAAGCAAAAAATATCTGAAAATTATATTTTCTGCAAAATGTGTATTGAGCCTCAGCATAGGCCAATAAATGAAATTGTTTGCCTGACTAAAAACTTTGATAGGTAAAGCGTCGCAAACTTCTCAACCAGCCGGTTGAGTTGCACAATTAGAGTAAACAAATTTTGTATAGGAATTTGCATATACTTTTAAAATAATTTTAAAAAATGATACATAAATTTACATTATGTCTGCGTCATTTACTTTTAATGGGCGATAGGCCCGGTTAAAAATGGGGACTGATATCAAATATTAATAAATATCATACACGTGTCAAAATATTAACATTAAAATGAATGTAAATTAATGCATTTACAGTTCAAATGCTTTGAGTATCAGTAAAATGACATGTACTGAATGATATTGTGAAACATACTGACGATAACAGGCAGACCGTGATTAATGATACAGATTTTAAATAAGTTGTGTATTTGCACAGACAAAAAAAATCCCAAAATATTTATCCATTGTCCATTTGACTTCTTGCATTCCTTTAATAGGCAACTCAACCACCTGGTAGAGCATATTTTTCAAGAGTTCCTAAAATTGTAAAACAAAATGTTAAAATTATTTGAATTACTTTTGTTTTAGATGTGAACAACATTTTATAATGTTGTAATTTTCCCATTTTATATACAATTAGTACAGAAAAATGTGTGATAAATAAGGTTCAGTTTTCTTCATGTTCACTTCCTGGTTTTCAACCATCTTTGAATGCGTGTTTAAACAAATATGGGATTTTGATAAAGAAAACTACATGACCATTTTACTAAATGGCATTGATCGAGATGATAAAACATGCCAAACTAAATTCATGTTTAATTTAATTTAAAATTGGTTGAACTGCCTGTTAAAGTGTATATACAAATGGGTTGTGGCCACACAATAATCATATTTATTCTGTGGTGAGCATATCAGTTACATTGATATTAGCCTCTGACCTTGCTGTCGGAATAGGCTGCATCCGTGTCGTCTCTTGCATAGGGGTTATAGAGAAGGAACTCGTCCTCATCTGCATCCTCCTCCAAGTCCTCCAGCCAACTATCACGCCGTCTCGCAGCCTCGCGGAGTACACGATCTTCCTGAAATTCAAGTAAGAAAAACTAAACGTTAGGTCAGGGTCACTCCTTAATTAATATCTCAACATGAGACCTATTATAAGCAACTATTATTTCACAAAGCTATTAGAAAGCACTGACACACCCCTTCCCTGTCCTTACCTTCTGCTCTGTGCCTATAGCGCTCTCTGCCTTCTCAGGTGTACAGTCAAAACCTTGGCCCAACCTTCTCCTTTTTGCTGCCGCTGAGTAAAAGACACACAATTAATGTGACATAATTCAAACTAAACAGTAAGTAATCTTACACAAACATTAAAGGAACGATTCACCCATTTTGAATGTTATATTGTGTGTGTGCATCTCTGAGCGACGTTCTATCGATTCCCAGAGGGGAAAAAAGTGGTGTACCAGCTATATCTCAGCCTGCTTGAATGGGGAATGGCTCAGAGACATGAAATGACCCCGGGAATCGATAGAACATCGCTCAGAGATGCACAAATAATATAGAACATTCAAAATGGGCTAATCTTTCCTTTAATTCAGTCTAAATGTATGCAATATTTCAACACGGACCAGTATCACTGTCTGTCGTGAAGCTGGTCGTGGGGTCCGTGGGGTTGACTGGCACGATTGGAGACTCAATGCATCTCACCTGAAAGGCAAAAACTCTATGGATCAGATGGTCAGGAAGTGGTTAATGTGACAGGAATAGAAACCTTGAGCGGGTAAAATACTCTTCTTGTCAACATACTAACAAACATAAGATATGGCCTTTTTGAGTGATATCACAATATAAATGGCTATTCTAAAGAATATAGTGCTACTACCAGCCATCGTCTTAGGAGACTCACCTGTGTAGGGGGAGGTCTGTTCATGGTCTTGCGAGCACGGTGTATCTTTGCTGTCTGGGGAGACGAGGATGAGGGATGGGGAGAGGAGGATGAGGGATGGGGAGAGGAGGATGAGGGATGGGGGGGGAGAGCTTTACTTCCAGGACCAAAAACACTCATCTTTGCTCTGCCAGGTGGAGAGGAAGTGGAGGAGAGTGAAGAGGATGTGGATGGAAGGGTCTTCGCTGCATGTCCTGTGAGTGGGGAATAAATGAAGGAATCATAGGTTAAACCAGATTATGAAAACTAAGGAAGAGAGAGAGAACTGACAATAAGATAAACATGAAATCAATGTTAATTCAGTCTTGTAACCATGGACACTAGAAAGATCAATCTTATACCTGCAAGGTTTCTGCTGGACACAGAAGAGGATGTTGTTGATAGTCGTTCGCTCTCCTCCCCGTTTTTCGAACCATCCCCCTGAATCTCCTGGAACAGCATTCCACCCATCGGCTCGGTGTCCTTCGTAACCACTGCTGTGGCAGTACTTGCATCACCTAGGAAACATGCAAAGCCTCTGCATCAACATGCACAGCACAACCCTAATAAAAATGTGTATATATTTGAAAATCTACAGTAGACAAATATTTACATCCATACCTTCATCTGTCTGGCTTGAGTCTCTCACTTTAGGTACGGTTTCCGATGCATCATTCTCAGAAAACTCCTAACATTGGGAAAATACATGAGCAGCACATGAGGCACTCACTTTTTGTGCAACAGTTTCAGATCACATTACAAATAATATACTGAATAAATGAATGAATACAACCGTAACAAGAGAAATGTTAACATCCATAATGGCTGGAAGTGTCATCTCCTTGGGTAATGTTGAAATTATAGTGAGTGACACAAATGCAAGCACGCATAGAAATGTAACTTTTCCTATTGTAACGTTGTGCACGAGCCAACTAGATAGCTACTGAAGTTGAAACATTTCAGTACCATTGAAAATGTTGGACGCTCAATCTCCACAAAATGTACTGCAAAATGTAGGAATATTTGCTATAAATGTTTAATTGTGAACCTTTTCCTAAATCTTCCAGAGCTCTTTTCTACCTGTGTCTGGCAAGCTAGTTAGCTACGTTAATTGTTTACGGGGGCTGGCTTCATACTAGCCGAATGCCAGAAACAAGAATATGCAAGCAAAACAACTTGCATTTCGTGTATGGATCTTCGATGTATTGAATAAATTACTAATTTTCAATCAACATAGCCGTTGTAAATTAGCTAGCTAAGAAAATAAAACGAAAATTTCTTTACCTTGGTCATTTTCTCAGCTGCCGACATGTTTCCAATGAAATTAGACGTATTTGACGTGGTGCGTGTAAACGTGCATTCTCCGCCCCTTTCTTCGCTGGCCTTTCTCTCGTTTCCGGGTTGGGACATCCGGTTTGTGCAATTCTATATCCGGTCTAAGGCGTATGGCCTTTTCGCAAACCAAAAATGTAGCGTATGTCTGTTCGAATTCGAGAGAAAAAACAGCCGTATCTAAAGCCGTTGAAGTCAATCGGGGTTGGGCTTGCTGGAATAGTGTTTCCACTGCCTCCAGAGTATTACTGATGTCAAATTGCTAACTAGAAATTGTAGAAAGTCATGTTGCTACAACTAGCTAGCTATGCAGATTTTCACCCTCACCACGCTGCAACTAACGTTACCCCATACTCCCGATGTTAGCTAGCCAAATTGGCTAAATTCGTCGCTACGAAAGCTAACTAACTTGATTCCTGGCATTGGCTACAAACTAGCAGGCTAACCAGACCACAGGTTTGAAAGGGTAACGTTAACTAGCTAGCTTTCGATCCCTGCTAGGTCACGTTAGCTAGATAACTTGCAGAGTTGAAACAAGCTAACGTTAGCTGGCATTCAAGGGCTGACTGTTCTTACATGTTCTATTGTGTAACGTTAGTGTAAAAAAATGAAGGATCCAACAATGTCAACAAATCACATTTTATTTGTCACATGCGCCGAATTACAACATGTTTTGACCTTGGAGTGAAATGCTTACTTACGTAATGTGCTGGGGCACCGGTTAGTTGAGGTAATGCATGTGGGTAGAGTTATTAAAGTGACTCATGCATAGATAATAACAAGAGTAGCGGTAGTGTAGAGTAGAAGGTGGCAATGCAAATACAATAGTCTGGGTAGACATTTGATTAGATGTTCAGTGGTCTTATGGGTGGCTTGGGGGTAGAAGCTGTTTAGAAGCGTCTTGGACCTAGACTTGGTGCTCCAGTACCGCAGTCTATGGCTAGGGTGACTGCAGTCTTTGACAATGTTTAGGGCCTTCCTCTGACACCGCCTGGTATAGAAGTTCTGGATGGCAGGAAGCTTGGTCCCAGTGATGTGGCCGAGCAGTTGCCATACCAGGTGTACCAGTATAACTTTAGACCGTTCCCTCGCCCATACCCGGGCGCGAACCAGGGACTCTGCACACAACTCCACGAAGCATCGTTACCCATCGCTCCACAAAAGCCGCGGCCCTTGCAGAGCAAGGGGAACCACTACTTCAAGGTCTCAGAGCAAGTGACGTCACCGATTGAAACGCTATTTAGCGCGCACCGCTAACTAAGCTAGCCGTTTCACATCCGTTACACAGGCAGTGATGCAACCAATGCTCTCGATGGTGCAGCTGAGGACCCATGCCAAATCTTTTCAGTCTCCTGAGGGGGAATAGGTTTTGTCGTGCCCTCTTCACGACTGTATTGGTGTGCTTGGACCGTGTTAGTTTGTTGGTGATGTGGACACCAAAGAACTTGAAGCTCTCAACCTCCTCCACTACAGCCCCGTCGATGAGAATGGGGGTGTGCTCGGTCCTCCTTTTCCTGTAGTCTACAATCATCTGCTTAGTCTTGATCACGTTGAGGGAGAGGTTGTTGTCTTGGTATACACAGTCAGGTCTCTGACCTCCTCCCAATATCCTGTCTCATTGTCGGTGATTAGGCCTACAACTGTTGTGTCATCGGCAAACCTACTGATGGTGTTGAAGTCGTGCCTGGCTGTGCAGGAATGGACTGAGCACGCACCGCTGAGGGGCCACCGTGTTGAGGATCAGCATGGTGGATGTGTTGTTACCTACCCTTACCACCTGGGGGCGGCCCGTCAGAAAGTCCAGGATCCAGTTGCAGAGGGATGTGTTTAGTCCCAGGGTCCTTAGCTTAGTGATGAGCTTTAGGGCACTGAGGTGTAGTCAATGAATAGCATTCTCACATAGATGTTCCCTTTGTCCAGGTGTGAAAGGGAAGTGTGGATCTGTTTGGGCGGTATGCAAATTGGAGTGGATCTAGGGTTTCTGGGATAATGGTGTTGATGTGAGCCATGACCAGCCTTTCAAAGCACTTCATGGCTACAGATGTGAGTGCTACGGGTTGGTAGTCTTCTTGAGTACAGGGACTATGGTGGTCTGCTTGAAACATGTTGGTATTACAGATATGTTGGTGAAGACACATGCCAGTTGATCAGCGCATGCTCTGAGTACATGTCCTGGTAAACCGTCTGGCTCTGCGGCCTTGTGAATGTTGACCTGTTTAAAGGTCTTGCTCACATCGGCTACGGAGAGCGTCATCACAGAGATGTCCGAAACAGCGTGTGCTCTCATGCATGCTTCAGTGTTTCTTGCCTCGAAGCGAGCATAAAAGGCATTTAGCTCGTCTGGTAAGCTCGCATCACTGGGCAGCTCGCGGCTTGGTTTCCCTTTGTAGTTCGTAATAGTTTGCAAGCCCTGCCAACTGGCAATCTCTTCATTCAAAGACTCAATCATGTAAACTCTTACTGACGGTTGTGGCTGCTTTATGTGATGTATTGCTGTCTCTACCTTCTTGCCCTTTGTGCTGTTGTCTGTGGCCAATAATTTTTGTACCATGTTCTTTATGTTATGTTGCTACCATGCTGTGTTATGTGTTGCTGCCTTGCTATGTTGTCTTAGGTATTTCTTTATGTAGTCAAATCATCAAATCAAATGTATTTATATAGCCCTTCGTACATCAGCTGATATCTCAAAGTTCTTAACTGACTTGCCTAGTTCAATAAAGGTTAAATAAAATAAAACATTAAAATCTGATGAGTGTCAGAGCCTGTGTAGTAGGATTCAATCTTAGTCCTGTATTGATTATTGACTATACTTTTTGTATTCTGCCATATTTCCAGTCACCTTAAATGTGATGTTTTGCGCTTTCAGTTTTGCACGAATGCTACCGTCATTGCGAATGCTAATAGTCACAATGGGTACAACATCTATACACTCACTGATAAACTCAGTCACTCAGTTTATTCATCTATATTATTCTCGGTGGCAACCGGATCATATCCCAGTCCGCTTGATTTAAAAAATCTAGAAGCGTGGATTCCGATTGGTCAGACCAGTGTTGAATAGTCCTTAGCACGGGTACTTCCTGTTTGAGTTTCTGCCTATAGGAAGGGAGGAGCAAAATGGAGTCTTTTAGCAGCGAGAGTAATACAGTCAATGTGTTGATAGAACTTCGGTAGAGATTTTCTCAAATTTGCTTTGTTAAACTTCTTAGGGCTGAGATCCCACTAACGGGATCGATATGACAACAGCCAGTGAAAGTGCAGGGCGCCAAATTCAAAACAACAGAAATCCCATAATTAAAATTCCTCAAACATAGAAGTATTTCATACCATTTTAAAGATACACTTGTTAATCCCACCACAGTGTCCGATTTCAAATAGACTTTACGGCAAAAGCACCACAAACGATTGTTAGGTCAGAGCCAAGTCACAGAAAAACACAGCCATTTTTCCAGCCAAAGAGAGGAGTCACAAAAATCAGAAATAGAGATAGAATTAATCACTAACCTTTGATGATCTTCATCAGAGGACACTCATAGGACTTCATGTTACACAATACATGTATGTTTTGTTCGATAAAGTTCATATTTATATAAAAAAAACTCAGTATACATTTACATTTGTTCAGTAGTTCGAAAAACACCCGGTAATTTTGCAGAGAGCCACAATTTACTGAAATACTCATAATAAATGTTGATGAAAATACAAGTCTTAAACAGTGTAGATACACTTCTCCTTAATGCAACCACTGTGTCAGATTTCAAAAAAGCTTTACGGAAAAAGCAAAGCATTCAATAATCTGAGTACGGCGCTCAAAGCCCAAACAAGCCAAAAAGATATCCGTCATATTGTGCAGTCAACAGAAGTCAGAAATAACATAAATATTCACTTACCTTTGATGATCTTCATTAGAATGCACTCCCAGGAATCCCAGTTCCACAATAAATGTTTGTTTTGTTCAATAATGTCCATCATTTATGATCAAATAGCTACTTTTGTTAGTGCGTTTTGTAAACAAATCCAAACTCACAAAGCGCGTTCACTAGGAGCAGACGAAATGTCAAAAGTTCCTTTACAGTCTGTAGAAACATGTCAAACGATGTATAGAATCCATCTTTAGGATGTTTTTAACATAAATCTTCAATAATGTTCCATCTGGAGAATTCCTTTGTCTGTAGAATTGCGATGGAATAGAGCTTGCTCTCACGTGAATGAGCGTCACGAGCTCAAGGCATTCTGGCAAACCTCTGACTCATTCTCCTCTCATTCGGCCCCACTTCACAGTAGAAGCATCAAACAAGGTTCTAAAGACTGTTGACATCTAGTGGAAGCCTTAGGAAGTGCAACATGACCAATATCCCACTGTATCTTCAATAGGGAATGAGTTGAAAAATGACAAACCTCAGATTTCCCACTTCCTGGTTGGATTTTTTCTCAGGTTTTTGCCTGCCATATGAGTTCTGTTATACTCACAAATATCATTCAAACAGTTTTAGAAACTTCAGAGTGTTAATATGCATAATATACATATATTGCATATATTAGCAACTGGGACTGAGTAGCAGGCAGTTTACTCTGGGCACCTTATTCATCCAAGCTACTCAATACTGCCCCCAGCCATAAGAAGTTAAAATCCCCAGCTACAATAAATGCGGCCTCAGGATATGTGGCTTCCAGTTTGCATAAAGTCCAGTGAAGTTATTTGAGGGCCGTCATGGTATCGGCTTGAGGGAGAATATACACGGCTGTGACCGAAGAGAGTTCTCTTGGGAGGTAATACAGTCAGCATTTGATAGTGATGTATTCTAGGTCGGGTAAACAAAAGAACTTGAGTTCCTGTATGTTATCCCAATCACACCATGAGACGTTAATCATGAAACATACACCTCTGCCCTTGTCATCCTGGAGAGATATTTATTTCTGTCTGTGCGATGAACTGAGAACCCAACTGACTGGACGGACTCAGACTGTATATCCCGAGAGAGCCATGTTTCCCGTGAAACAGAATATGTTACAATTCCTGATGTCTCTCTGGAAGGAAGTACTCACCCAGAGCTCGTCAACTTTATTATCCAGAGACTGAACATTAGCAAGTAATATACTCAGAAGTGGTGGGTGGTGTGCGCGCATCCTAAGTCGGACTAGAAGACCACTCCGAGTACCTCTCCTCCGCTGGCGGTGTTTTGGATCAGTCTCTGGAATCAGTTTAATTGCCCTGGGAGGTACAAACAAAAGATCCAATTCGGGAGAGTCATATTCCTGGTCGTAATGCTGGTGAGTTACCGTCGCTCTGATATCCAATAGTTTTTCCCAGCTGTATGTAATAACACAAAATAAAATACTGCAAAGTTTCCTAAGTTAGAAGCACTGCAGCCCTATCTGTTGACAGCATTTTGATTAGTTGTTACTGACGATCTGAAATGGTCCACCCACACAGACAGTGTGATGAAGAAGGTGCAACAGCGCCTGTTCAACCTCAGCAGGCTGAAGAAATTTGGCTTGGCCCCTAAAACGCTCACAAACTTTTATAGATGCACAATTGAGAGCATTCTGACGGGCTGTATCGCCGCCTGGTATGGCAACTGCAATGCCCGCAACCACAGGGCTCTCCAGAGGGTGGTGCGGTCTGCCCAACGCATCACCGGACGCAAACTACCTGCTCTCAAGGACACCTACAGCACCCAATGTCACAGGAAGGCCAAAAAGATAATCAAGGACATCAACCACCCAAGCCACAGCCCGTTCACCAGGAAGGTGAGGTCAGTACAGGTGCATCAAAACTATGACGAGAGACTGAAAAACAGCTTCTATCTCAAGGCCATCAGACTGTTAAATAGCCATCACTAGCCGGCTTCCACCCAGTTACACAATCCTGCACCATAGAGGCTGCTGCCCTATATACAAATAAACTGGGAATCACTGGTCACTTTAATAATGGAACACTAGTCACTTTAATAATGTTTACATACTGCTTTACTCATCTCATATGTATATACTGTGTTCTATTCTACTGTATTTTAGTCAATGCCTCTCCGATATTGCTAATATTTATATATTTCTTAATTTCGTTCTTTTACTTTTAGATTTGTGAATTTTTGTGAATTGTTAGGAACTACTGCACTGTTGGAGCTAGGAACACAAGCATTTCGCTACACCCACAATATAGTCTGCTAAATATGTTTGTGACCAATCAAATTTGATTTTATGGCCTTATACAGCTCGTTGAGTGCGGTCTTAGTGCCAGCATCGGTTTGTAGTGGTAAATAGACGGCTACGAAAAATATAGATGAAAACTCTCTTTGTAGATAGTGTGGTCTACAGTTTATCATGAGGTACTCTACCTCAGATAAGCAATAACTCGAAACCTCTTTAATATTACACATTGCGCACCAGCTGTTATTGACAAATAGACACACGACCACCCCTCGTCCTACCAGACGTAGCTGTTCTGTCCTGCCAACGCATGGAAAACCCAGCCAACTGTATATTATCCGTGTCATTGTTCAGCCACGACTCGGTGAAACATAAGATATTACAGTTTTGAATGTCGTGTTGGTAGGTTAGTCTTGAGCGGAGATCATCCCGTTTATTTTTCGGTGATTGCACATTGGCCAAAAGAACGGGTGGTAGAGGCGGGTTACCCACTCGCCAAGAAATTCTCACAAGGCACCCCTGTATTTCTGTATTTTTTTCACGCAATTTACAGGGATTTGGGCCTGGTCTCGGAGAAGCAGTATATCCTTCACGTCAGACTCATTAAAGAAAAAGTGTTTGTCCAGTTTGAGGTGAGTAATTGCTGTTCTGATATCCAGAAGCTATTTTCGGTCATAAAAGATGGTAGCAGCAACATTATGTACAAGTTACAAACAATGTGAGAGAAAAAACACACAAAATAGCACAGTTGGTTATGAGCCTGTTCCACTTTTTAAAAAGTGCCACTTTTTAAAAAGTGGAACAGCCCACCTAATTTTTCTTAATATATCAGCAGTACTTCACAGCACATAACGGAACTGACTTGAGACAGGAACAAAAGTTGGTCAAATGGGCAGGCTGGAAAAAGATGGCGGAAGTGGACGATGAAGTGGATTCTGAATCCAGTGGCACTAGAATCAAAGAGAATTGGAGTATTGTCCAAAATGATGGAAAACGGAGCAAAGTAATGTACAGTGATGAGAATGTCCCTTTGTATCTAGTAGAAGTACAGTTTGTTAATGAGGAGTAGTTGAGCAGATTTCCAATATTGAAGAAACCATTTGAGATATCCAAACTGGTGGAGCGAGTGCTGGGTAAAGTGAAGGCTGTGAAGATCACGAGAGGTTGGGCTTGTTTAGATTTTTGTGCTTCTGTGGATCAGAAGGAATGTGCATTGCTTCTCACCCGATTTGATAATTTTTATTTTATTTTTTTATTTCAGTGATTTCAGTGAGCTGAGATAAGGCGGAGCTTTACCTAGCATGGACTTGTAGATGACCTGGAGCCAGTGGGTCTGGCGACGAATATGTAGCGAGGGCCAGCCGACTAGAGCATACAAGTCGCAGTGGTGGGTGGTATAAGGTGCTTTAGTGACAAAACGGATGGCACTGTGATAGACTGCATCCAGTTTGCTGAGTAGAGTGTTGGAAGCCATTTTGTAGATGACATCGCCGAAGTCGAGGATCGGTAGGATAGTCAGTTTTACTAGGGTAAGCTTGGCGGCGTGAGTGAAGGAGGCTTTGTTGCGGAATAGAAAGCCGACTCTTGATTTGATTTTCGATTGGAGATGTTTGATATGAGTCTGGAAGGAGAGTTTGCAGTCTAGCCAGACACCTAGGTACTTATAGATGTCCACATATTCTAGGTCGGAACCATCCAGGGTGGTGATGCTAGGCGGGCATGCGGGTGCAGGCAGCGATCGGTTGAAAAGCATGCATTTGGTTTTACTAGCGTTTAAGAGCAGTCGGAGGCCACGGAAGGAGTGTTGTATGGCATTGAAGCTTGTTTGGAGGTTAGATAGCACAGTGTCCAATGACGGGCCGAAAGTATATAGAATGGTGTCGTCTGCGTAGAGGTGGATCAGGGAATCGCCCGCAGCAAGAGCAACATCATTGATGTATACAGAGAAAAGAGTCGGCCCAAGAATTGAACCCTGTGGCACCCCCATAGAGACTGCCAGAGGACCGGACAGCATGCCCTCCGATTTGACACACAAACATAAGTTTGAAGTGTTGTGTGTGTGTGAGGCCGTTGGTAAAAGGACACAGTTCTGAGTAATAATCCACGATTTACTAAATAAATGGTAAGATTCAAACAAGGAACATATACAATAAACTAAAGCACAAACAACGAGATCCCACATGACAAACAATAACGCACAAAACAGAGACGGAAATCAGTGGGTTAAATAATGAACATAATTAATGGAATGGAAACCAGGTGTGTAAATAATCAAGACAAAACAAAACAAAAATGAAACATGGATCGGTGGTGTCTAGAAAGCCTGTGACGTCGAACACCGCAGAAGAAGGAGAGGGACCAACTTCGGCAGAAGTAGTGACAGTGCGTCTCTTCGGACAGGGCACCCCTTAAGGAGGTTAAATCTGGCGACTTGTGGGAAGTTGATTTTGAAGAAATTAAAAATATTCCTGTAGTGATTGATGCATCTCTGATGATTCGTGTGGTGAAAAATTGAAGAGTCTATCTGTTCTTTGATTTTTTTTAAATGGTGTCTCTCCCTACTCAAGTGCAGTTGGGGTATATAAACTACAGAGTCAGAGCATTTATCCCAAGACCAATGTAGTGTGGTCATTGTTAAGCTTTTGGTCATGTTTCAAGTGTTTGCAGAAGGGAGAAGCCGAGATATCCAAATTGTGGAAAATATCAAATCATGTGTTTTAAAAGTGAGGAAAATGTGACATGTTGCAATTGTGGTGGGAACCATGAAGCTACATCTTTTGATTGCCCGACAAGGGCGAAAGAGAATGAGGTGGCCAAAGTCAGGGCTGTCCAGAGCATGTCATATGCAACAACTGTTAAAAGAGTTGAGGGTTTGATTGGTGCTCCTGAAGAGTCCATGGTGCTGCATAGGCCTTCACTGCAGGCTGCAGGGGTTGCCTTTCACCAACAGGACCCTGACATTTTAAAGGTTAAGAAGGTGGACTTTGTGGCATTTATAGCTATGGTGATTAATGGCACTGCCAAGGTGGGGATAAGGTCCAGGAATGTAGATATAATTGTGGATGCAGCAGAGCGGTTCCTGGGACTGAAAGATTTCTTGGTGGAGGAGTTACATGGAGCCTGAGAAGGGAGATTTGAAAGAAGGAAGAAGTGGGAGTTTTGTTTTTGTTAATATACTATTTTTATTTGGGTGGATTAAATTAGTGTCCCTGTCCCAAATCGGATGGATTTTCTTTTTTACCTTGTTTTGGTTTTCAATCCGTCCAGTTGGAGGCGGCAATGCAACTTTTGGGGTCGTAAGTCAGCCATAAAACCCACAGAAGAAGAAGAAACAGAAGTCTTGATTCTGACGTTTTGTTTCCAGACGAACATATTCAGCTGTTACTCAACCAAGGAAACGTGTGTTTATATTTTCCAAGCAATTTGATTTTATTGGTTATGAATCCGTGTGTACTAGTAAACCGATACTGACGAAAATTTACAGATCATACGTAATGCAATTGCGTCCATTTGAGTGATATTTGTGTGTGATTTTTCAGGAAGTAATTCTGTCAGACAAGCTCGTTAGCTCTTTTTAGTACATTCTTGGGCTAGCGAACTAGCCACAATGACGATCAAACGACAAAAGAAAGCCAAGAAAAACATAAATTTCTACAAACATAACTTCAGTTTTAGAGAGCCCTTTCAAATTCTCATCGACGGGACGTTTTGCCAAGCGGCTCTGAAGAATAAGATTCAAATCAAAGAGCAGATGCCGAAATACCTCATGGGGGAGGTGCAACTTTGTACTACAAAGTGAGTGGGGTTTGGTGTTGTAGTAAATGTCACACTGTCGTGAGTTTTACCCACTGACAGTTTTTTTGTAACCTTATGTCCTACAGTTGTGCATTGAAGGAACTCGAATCACTGAAAGACCTTTATGGTGCCAAACTCATCCTGCAGCGGTATCAGGTTAGGAACTGCAAGCATTTCAAGAACCCCGTCTCTGCGTCAGAGTGTCTGCTCTCCATGCTGGAAGGGACCAATCCACACCACTACTTTGTTGCCACACAGGTAAGTGTTATGTCATATCTTTACTTACCTGGGTCAATCAATGGTCCTGTTTCCCTGCTCAGACCTTGCATGCATCAACCGATGGTTGCATGCCACATCATTGACTGCCAAATTGCTGTAACATGGGGTCATGTTCCTCTGCTTAGACATTGCTGATGCATGCCAGATCTTACAACACCTGGATTTGTATCAGCTCCCGAGTGGCGCAGCGGTCTAAGGCACTGCATCTCAGTGCAAGAGGCGTCACTACAGTTCCTGGTTCGATTCCAGACTATCACATCCAGCCGTGATTGGGAGTTCCATAGGGCGGCACACAATTGGCCCAGCTTCGTCCGGGTTTGGCCAGGGTAGACCGTCATTTGTAAATAAGAAATTTGTTCTTAACTGACTTGCCTAGTTAAATAAAGGTAAATAAAAAAACATATATGTTATAGCAATATTGTGCCCTTGATGACGTGCTACGCAACCATTGTTTGATGCATGCAACGTCTGAGCAGGGGAACACGACCATGTGGTTAGCTGATAGGTATTTTACCTATCTAGGCGTTGTAGGTTTTGGCATGCGTCAGCAACGCTTGTCACCTCAGGATCAACAACCAATAGTGCCGCCCACCTAACTGCATGCATCCAGTCTATACCACATTTTTTTATTCACCTCTTCATGTCGGATGTTTAATTTCTAGGACCAAGAGCTGACAGCAGGCCTGAAGAAGATCCCAGGCGTGCCTCTTATGTATATCATCGTCAACACCATAGTGTTGGACAAGCCCAGCCAATGCTCGGTTAGCCATGTGGAGGCTGTGGCTCTGGGAGAGATGGTCACCCCAGCCCAGCAGCAGAGCATCAACAGCCTGAAGGAGGTGCAGGGGATCGGGCAGGATGGAGAGCGCCGGGGCAAGAAGCGTAAGAGGAAAATATCCAATCCCAACCCGCTCAGCTGCCTAAAGAAGAAGAAAAAACAGCCACCGACGCAGCCTCTTAAGACTGAGAAGAAGAAACGGAACCGTCAAAGGAAACGCACCAAGCCAGAGGGAGGCGAGGGTCCATCCCTCAAACCGCTCCCAAACCCTTAGTGTGGTGGGAAGAAGGCTCCCAAAAGTTGAAATTTGAACAGCTAAATATAAATGTATAACTCTTTTTATAGATAAATTACTGTTTGTCTTTACTAAACACATTTGCCAGATCAAAGGCATCTCATTGGAATTCAAGAGATCCAACTTCAAATGTCTGGAGAACATATTTTGAAGAAGCACACAATGAATTCAGTCTTTGTATTGCGTTCATGACGTCATGTTTCTAAAAATGTATCCTCAAACAGTTCAATCTAGTTTTTGACTATCAGAAGGTATTGATATTCTAAGTCATTATTGTATTGATATTCTAAGTCATTATTATATTAAGTCCATAGCCATTATACCCAGTTTGCTGGCTCAATGAACCAGCTATGAAAAGGATCGTCATTGACATGAACTGTTACCAGTATTCATTTTATTAGAAAACTTACATCAGTTGCTGGGGCTCAGGACTACACGCATGGCATCAAACATCTGAGTTAGAACACATTTTAGCAACAGTATCTACAAGATATAATTTTGGGTTTTATACAAAAAGGAAAATGCAAGTTTACTGGCACATAGTTTAAAAGGGGATGCACTGAAACATAACATCATATACAATTTCAGAGGGAGTCCGTGGATATCAAAACAATGCATTCATTGTAAAGGATGGTCAGAAAATTATAAATCTACTTGTCCTCTGCAGCTATGAACCATGATAAGACGAGCAATAGCATATTCAAGAATGACTCGCAACGAGTCTAAACACCTATGCAAGTTTCCATCAAAACTGTTTTAATTAATGAATACCAAATTAGTTTTCTATATACCAGAGATTTGACATTCAGCTGCATCAAAGTTGAATTAAATGTAGTTTCCTGACACCCACTGGGCTGAGTTGTCTTGAAATTTAGAGTGTGATGAAAATGACAATGGCTTCAAAATATGTGAAAGATGCAGCGTTTAAGTCTAATTCTGACCAAACCATTAACATCTGCATTAGATAGTTGATACGACTATTTTCATTGTCACAGTATGTGACTTAAAACAATGGTAATTATTCAAGAAATACAATTTCAGGAGCAATTAATTGGAATAAAGTATATTTCAAAATGGAGCATGCAATAAAGAGTAGTTATTTTTAAAATCTACATAATCCTCAAATCAACACAACAACGGAGACATTTTAAATGTCAGACATTTGAAAATATAAAGTACAGTCAAGAGACACAAGCACTTTTAAACACAGAATTAAAAAACGAACCCATTGGAATGCTTGAAACTACTAAGCTACCGTTGGTCTTCAAGATAAGATTGCTGGTGTGTTTCAGAAACTTGCCCAGTAGTACACGCTTCTTTTAGCTAAAGGTTATAAAACATGAGAACTTTTTTTATGGGGAGGGAAATGGAACCTCTGAATGAAACACATGATTGGATTATCGCTCACATTCTATCAAAACATAAAGAGCTTTCATTGGATAACAAAAGCCAAAGACAGGAGGCATACAATAATCCCACCAATCATGACATTCAGTGACTTCATCCCCCCCACCAACCGCCACTTTGACCTTTCAATTAAAAAAAAAAAAAACATCTCAAGACAAAAAAGCACATACTGAACAAAAAATATAAACACACCATGTAAAATGTTGGTCCCATGTTTCACGAGCTGAAAGAGTTCCCAGACATTTTCCATATGCACCAAAAACCTATTTCTCCAATTTTGGGCACAAAGTTGTTTACATCGCTGTTGGTGAGCATTTCTACCTGGCAGGCATGGCATATCAAGAAACTGATTAAACAGCATGATCATTACACATGTCCACTGTGTGCTGGGGACAATAAAAGCCCACTAAAATGTGCAGTTTTGTCACATAACACAATGTCTCAAGTTGAGGGAGCGTGCAATTGGCATGTTGACTGCAGGAATGTCCACCAAAGCTGTTGCCAGAGAATTCAATACACATTTTTCTACCATAAGTCATTTTATGCACATCGTCATTTTAGAGAATTTGGCAGTACTTCCAACCGGCCTCACAACCACAGACCAGGTGGAGCCACACCAGCTCAGGCTTCTTCACCTGCGGGTGGGGGGGGGGTGTGCTGAGAAGTATTTCTGTCTATAATAAAGCCCTTTTGTGGGGGAAAAACTAATTGGCTGGACGTGGCTCCCCAGTGGGTAGGCCTATGCCCTATCAGGCCCACCCATGGCTGCGCCCCTGCCCAGTCATGTGAAATCCATAGATTTGAAAATGTTGCCGGTTGTATTTATATTTTTGTTCAGCGTAGGTAAAAAAATAAAAATAAATGTATATGCACAGTGTTAGAGAACTAAACATTCTATACAAAACAACAGTTTTAGAGTAAAAGCAGCCAGTGTCGAGTCTAGATTAGGTGGAAGCGGGCTCCAGGGGTGGCGATGATGTCGCTGTAGTGCTCTGTCTGGTTGAGCTCCACCGCCTGCTGCTTCTTCAGAACCAGGAAGGTGTAGAACTTGGCGGCAGCCTGCTTCTTGTTGTTGTTCCTGCACAGATCCAGCAGGCTAATTTGCTGGGCCCCCGTCTTGGCCATCACCCTCTGTTGAAGGGAGGGAGAGAACAGGTGCGTCGCGGTTAAAGACCCGGTTCTGGTTAGAAATGTTGGGGTTGTTCACTTGGTGAGTCACAACAATTAGTACAGTTCTTAGTGCTCTTGTAGAAGCTCTCCTATGACATACCTGTAGGCCGTGGAGCATCTGCTGGGTTCTCTTGTTCCACCTCCTCTCCTCTCGGGCCTGTTCTCCGGCCTGACCTTCCTCATCCTTTCATGGAACACACATAACATTAACTATACATAAATAATACACTTTGGCTAATGTACAAGCAATGCAAGACCGTAAGAGACATGCTTCTGCGTACTCCTAGGCCTGCAGTGCCTTCAGAATGTATTAATACACCATTACTTATTCCACATTTTTTGTTACAACCCGAATTCAAAATGTATTAAAATAGATTTCTCACCCATCTACACACAATTTTATTGAAAATTAAATACACTACATCGTAAATGTTGGGCGATTAGGCCTGGCTCACTGAGTTCCAATTTATCCCAAAGGTGTTCGATGGGGTTGAGGTCAGGGCTCTGTGCAGGCCAGTCAAGTTCTTCCACACCGATCGACAAACCATTTCTGTATGTACCTCGCTTTGTGCACGGGGGCATTGTCGCACTGAAACAGGAAAGGGCTTTTGCTGGAACTAAGGTGCATTATTCCTCCTCCACCAAACTTTACAGTTGGCACTATGCATTTCAGGCAGGTAGCGTTCTCTTGGCAATCGCCAAACGCAGATTCGTCATCAGACTGCCAGATGGTGAAGCATGATTCATCACTCCAGCGAATGTGTTTCCACTGCTCCAGAGTCCAATGGCGGCAAGCTTTACACCACTCCAGCCAACGCTTGGCATTGCGCACAGTGATCTTAGGCTTGTGTGGGGCTGCTCGGCCATGGAAACCCATTTCACGATGCTCCCGATGAACAGTTATTGTGCTGATGTTAGTTCCCAAGGCAGTTTGGAAGTCGGTAGTGAGTGTTGCAACCGAGGACAGAATTTCCTATGAGCCATGCACTTCAGCACTTGGCGGTCCCGTTCTGTGAGCTTGTGTGGCCTACCACTTGGTAGCTGAGCTGTTGTTGTTCATAGACGTTTCCACTTCACAATAACAACTTACAGTTGACCGGGGCAGCTCTAGCAGGGCAGAAATTTAACAAATTGACTTGTTGGAAAGGTGGCATCCTATGACAGTGTCACGTTGAAAGTCACTCAGCTCTTCGGTACGGGCCATTCTACTGCCAATGTTCCCTATGGAGATTGTATGGCTGTGTGCTCGATTTTATATACCTGTCAGCAATGGCTGAAATAGCCAAATCCACTAATTTGAAGGGGTGTCCACATACTTTTAAATATAAACTACCGGTGAAAGGTTTGGGGTCACTTAGAAATGTCCTTGTTTTTGACAGAAAATAAAAACAATTTTACATTAAAATAACATCAAATTGATCAGGAATACAGTGTAGACATTGTTAATGTTGTAAATGACTATTGTAGCTGGAAATGACAGATTTGTTTTATTGAATATCTACACAGGTATACAGAGGCCCATTATCAGCAACCACTCCTGTGATCCAATGGTACGTTGTATTAGCTAATCAAAGTTTATAATTTTATTTATCTTTTTTTACCCTTTTTTCTCCCCAATTTTGTGGTATCCAATTGGTAGTTAGTCTTGACTCGTCGCTGAAACTCCCGTACGGACTCGGGAGAGGCAAAGGTTGAGAACCGTGCGTCCCCCGAAACACAACCCAACCAAGCCGCACTGCTTCTTGACACAATGCCCACTTAAGACGGAAGCCAGCCGCACCAATGTGTCAGAGGAAACACCGTACACCCGGTGACCGTGTCAGGGTGCATTGCGCTCGGCCCTCCCCTAACCCGGACAACGCTGGGCCAATTGTGCACCACCCCATGGTTCTCCCGGTCACGGTCGGCTGCCACAGAGCCTGGACTCGAATCTCTAGTGGCACAGCTAGCACTGCGATGCAGTGTCTTAGACCACTGTTCCACTCAGGAGGCCCAAGTTTATAATTTTAAAAGGCTAATTGATCATTACAAAACCCTTTTGCAATTATGTTAGTGCAGCTGAAAACTGTTGTTCTGATTAAAGAAGCAATAAAAATGGCCTTCTTTAGACGAGTTGAGTATCTGGAACATCAGCATTTGTGGGTTCGATTACAGGCTCAAAATGGCCAGAAACAAATAACTTTTTTCTGAAATTCGTCAGTCTATTCTTGTTCTGAGAAATGAAGGCTATTCCATGTGAGAAATTGCCAAGAAACTGAAGATCTCGTACAACACCGTAACTACTCCCTTCACAGAACAGCGCAAACTGGCTCTAACCAGACTAGAAAGAGGAGTGGTGTCTAGTTTGAGAAACAGACGCCTCACAAGTCCTCAACTGGCAGCTTCATTAAATAGTACCCGCAAAACACCAGTCTCAACGTCAACAGTGAAGAGGCGACTCCGGGATGCTGGCCTTCTAGGCAGAGTTGCAAAGAAAAACCCATATCTCAGACTGGCCAATACAAATAAAAGATTAAGACGGGCAAAAGAACACAGATACTGAACAGAGGAAGTATTATGGACGACGAATCTAAGTTTGAGGTGTTCAGATCACAAAGAAGAACATTCTTGAGACAGAAAAAATGAAAAGATGCTGGAGGAGTGCTTGACGCCATCTGTCAAGCATGATGGCGGCAATGTGATGGTCTGGGGTGCTTTGGTGGTGGTAAAGTGGGAGATTTGTACAGGGTAAAAGGCATCTTGAAGAAGGAAGGCCATCCCTCCATTTTGCAACGCCATGCCATACCCTGTGGACGGCGCTTAAATTGGAGCCAATTTCCTCCTACAACAGGACAATGACCCAAAGCACAGCTCTAAACTATTCAATAACTATTTGGGGAAAAAGCAGTCAGCTGGTATTCTGTCTATTATAGAGTGGCCAGCAGTCACCGGATCTCAACCCTACTGAGCTGTTGTGGGAGCAGCTTGACCGTACGGTATGTAGGAAGTGCCCATCAAGCCAATCTAATTTGTGGGAGGTGCTTCAGGAAGCATGGGGTGAAATCTCTTCAGATTACCTCAACAAATTGACAACTAGAATGCCAAAGGTCTGCAAGGCTGTAATGGCTGCAAATGGAGGATTCTTTGACGAAAGCAAAGTTTGAAAGACAATTATTATTTCAATTAAAAATCATTATTTATAACCTTGTCAACGTCTTGACTATATTTCCTATTCATTTTGCAACTCATTTCATGTATGTTTTCATGAAAAACAAGGACATTTCTAAATGACCCCAAACTTTTGAACGGTAGTGTACAAGTCTCAAAGAGCACTCCACACCTGGATTTTGCAACATTTGCAAATAATTATTTTCAAAATTCTTCAAGCTCTGTCAAATTGGTAGTTGATCATTGCTAGACAACCATTTTCAGGTTTTGCCATAGATTTTCAAGCAGATTTAAGTCAAAACTGTAACTCGGCCACTGTCTTCTTGGTAAGCAACTCCAGTGTAGATTTAGCTTTGTGTTTTGGGTTATTGTCCTGCTGAAAGGTGAATTAATCTCCCAGTGTCTGGTGGAAAGCAGACAACCAGGTTTTCCTCTTGCATTTTGCCCGTGCTTAGCTCCATTCCGTTTATTTTTTATCCTGAAAAACTCCCCAGTCCTTAACAACTACAAGAATACCCATAACATGATGCAGCCACCACTATGCTTGAAAATATGGATTGTGGTACTCAGTAATGTGTTGCATTGGATTTGCCGCAAATAACACAAAAAGTGAATTGCTTTGCCACATGTTTTGCAGTATTACTTTAGTACCTTGTTGCAAACAGGATGCACGTTTTGGAATCTTTTTTATTCTATACAGGCTTCCTTCTTTTGACTGTTAATTAGGTTAGTATTGTGGAGTAACTACAATGCTGTTGATCGTCTGACACTGCAGGATTTGAGTCCCTGGCGGCGTAGTGTTACTGATGGTAGGCTTTGTTACTTTGGTCCCAGCTCTCTGCAGGTCATTCACTAGGTCCCCCCATGTGGTTCTGGGATTTTTGCTCACCGTTTTTGTGATCATTTTGACCCCACGTGGTGAGATCTTGCGTGGAGCCCCAGATAGGGATATCTGAGCAGCTAACCGATCGCTGCAGCTGTACATAGTCTATTGGTAAATAGCCCACCCATTTTCACCTACCTCATCCCCATACTGTTTTTATTTATTTACTTTTCTGCTCTTTTGCACACCAATATCTCTACCTGTACATGACCATCTGATCATTTATCACTCCAGTGTTAATCTGCAAAATTGTAATTATTCGCCTACCTCCTCATGCCTTTTGCACACATTGTATATAGACTCCCCCTTTGTTTTCTACTGTTATTGACTTGTTAATTGTTTACTCCATGTGTAACTCTGTGTTGTCTGCTCATACTGCTATGCTTTATCTTGGCCAGGTCGCAGTTGCAAATGAGAACTTGTTCTCAACTAGCCTACCTGGTTAAATAAAGGTGAAATAAAAAATAAAAATAGAGGGTGATTATCAGTGGTCTTGTATGTCTTCCATTTCCTAATAATTGCTCCCACAGTTGATTTCTTCAAACCAAGCTGCTTACCTATTGCAGATTCAGTCTTCCCAGCCTGGTGCAGGTCTACAATTTTGTTTCTGGTGTCCTTTGACAGCTCTTTGGTCTTGGCCATAGTGGAGTTTGGAGTGTGACTGTTTGAGGTTGTGGACAGGTGTCTTTTATACTGATAACAAGTTCAAACATGTGCCATTAATACAGGTAATGAGTGGAGGACAGAGGAGCCTCTTAAAGAAGAAGTTACAGGTCTGTGAGAGCCAGAAATCTTGCTTGTTTGTAGGTGACCAAATACTTATTTTCCACCATAATTTGCAAATAAATTCATTAAAAATCCTACAATGTGATTTTCTGGATTTTTTCTCCTCATTTTGTCTGTCATATTTGAAGTGTACCTATGATGAAAATTACAGGCCTCATCTTTTTAAGTGGGAGAACTTGCACAATTGGTGGCTGACTAAATACTTTTTTGCCCCACTGTATATATTCTTAATTTCATTCCTTTAGATTAGTGTGTATTGTGAAATTGTTAGATATTACTTGATAGATATTACTGCACTGTTGTAGCTAGAAACACAAGCATTTCGCTACACCCGTAATAACATCTGCTAAACATGTGTATGTGACAAACCAAATGTGATTTAATTTGAATAGGTGCCCTTCTTTGCGAGCCATTAGAAAACCTCCCTGAGTCTTTGTGGTTGAGGGACCTTTTACAGATCATTTTATGTGTGTGGTACAGAGATAAGGCAGTCGTTTAAAAATCATGATAAACACTATTATTGCACACAGAGTGAGTCCATGTAACTTATGTGACTTGTTTAGCGAATTTTTACTCCTGAACTTATTTAGGCTTGCCATAACAAAGGGATTAAATACTAATTGACTCAAGACATTACAGCTTTTACTTTAAGTAATTTGTAAAATAAATAGAAAACATAATTCCACTTTGACATTATGGGGTATTGTGTGTAGGCCAGTGATAATTTTTGTAACAAATGTTTATCTACTGGCTTCCTAAGTTGCGTAGTGGGCTAAGGCACTGCGTCGCCGGCTTTACTTGGCTCATCGCGCTCTAGTGCCTCCTTGTGGCGGGCCGGGTGCCTGCAGGCTGACTTCAGTCAATGTTTCCTTCGACACATTGGTGCAGCTGGCTTCCGGGTTGAGTGGGTAGGTGTTAAGAAGCGTAATTTGGCGGGTCATGTTTCTGAGGAAGCATGACTCAATCGTCACCTCTCCCAAGCCCATTGGGGAGGTGCAGCGATAAGACAAGATCGTAATTGGATATCAAAAAATTGGGGGAAAAGGGGGGGTAAAATACAAAACAATTATAATATCTATTTTAAATTCAGGCTGTAACACAACAAAATGTGGAAAACGTCAAGGGGTGTGAATACTTTCTGAAATCTCTGTACATATTTAGCTTCCTTTTGCAAGCTAAGACAGAATAGATCAGTGGTCACCCGCCATGGTCCAAGAGAGCCACATTGTCTTTAGGATACGCAATTCCATCAGCTGTTTAGTTCTTACTTGGAACACAAGTCTACACACCCTGTAGCTCTTCAGGACCAGGAGGGTTGGCAGTGACCTCCGGCACATCTTTATCTCACCTCCTCATCTGAGTCGTCCTCTCCTTCCTTCTTGTCCTTTTTCTCCCCTATCAGGTCCAGCTCGGGGAACTGGCTGAGGTTGGTGCTGTCCTCAGGGGGCAGCTCCACCATTATGTCCAATTGCTGGGACACACCTGAATGGTTGGCAGCCTGTTCCAGAGTACCCATCTGGATAGAGAGAGAATAAGAATGTTTGAGTGGTTGAGTAGGGGGTGGAGTATGGGCAAAAGGTAGAAGCAGGTCATACTTCTACTATCAAAAAGCACTAATGAGATCTTCCAGTGGATACAATATCAAACCCCAACAAGCCTTATATGCTTGACAAACTGCCTTTGAAAGTTTCCCTAGCCATAGTTAAACAGGGCTTGAGCGAAGAGAGGAGGAAAGAGGCACTCACGGGCAAGGCTGGCTCTGTGTCCTGGGCCTTGCGTTTCTGGCCGTGCATGGAGGAGGGTGGGGGCATGACTGACTCGTCCAGGGTGGTCCTGCTGCCCTCCATGGCCGATGCCTGCAGTACACTGGGCTCCTCCAGGATGGTCTGGTCTGGAGCGCATACAATTACACACAGTGAGAACATTAAACTACAGTAATCAAAGAAAGGTTTTGAGTACAAGTACATGAGTGTTATGGATGAGGATCAGATGAAGTGCTTATGTCAGATTGGGAGTCTGTCTGTTCCACTGGAGTTGAAGAAATTCCAATAGTACTACTTTGAGTGTATCTACTTTGAATACCAGCCTATGTCTTAATGTGACCATGCCGAGAGTTGGCCCTCTAGCCTATAATGGCATCTACTGTAGAGGAATGCACTGTTGACATTCGGCAGTGAGTTAACTGAGTGGAGTATCTCACCGATGATGTCCCTCTGCATGACCTCCTCTCTGGGCACCTCAGGGTTCTCCAGGTCCTTCAAGAACTCATCCAGGCTGTCTGCCTCACCTCCCTTCCGCCTCTTCCTCATCTCATCTGGAACCAGGGGGGTCAGGGTGCGGGTGAACATCTACAGAAAGAGAAAGAGAGGGGGAGAAAGAGAGAGAGGATATAGTCCGTGTTAGGCTAGGTAGAAACAACAATGCACAAAACCCCTAAAAATAGTGGCTACATTATGTCCTCACAAACTGATTGTTGAGAATAGAAACATATAGAAAAGCTCTAATGAAAGAGATTTAGGAATTAACATAAACACATCTGGGGGGGGAAACAGAAAAGCCATTGCCAGGTGCTGGATTGAACACAATAACAGTACACAGCCCTTGTTTGTCTAACTACCAGACCAGTTGCTGGGTTACCTTGAGAAGCCTGCTGTTCCAGAGGGGCTGTGCTGGCAGAGAGAAGAGCTTCTCCACGCCTCCCGTCTCTTTCCACATCATCAGCTTCTTGGTGGGCGGCGCAAGGTCCAGCGTGGTGACGATGTCAGAGTAGTCGCTGAGCTGGGCACGGATGGTCTTGCTATCCAGCTCCTTCAGGTTGTCCACAATCAGCTTCCTCTTCCTCTTGGCTTTGGTTTCCTTCACTGTGAGGAGTAAAGAGAAAATAACTTGTAAGTGAATAGTGACATTTGGTGGCAGCAGTGGGATCCAGGGTGGTAGGGGTGCCTTGAAGAACAAGCAGGTGTTGAAGATCTTTTGTGTGCTACTAAACTCCAAGACGAGAGCAGTGGTGCTCCTAAGTGAATACGTTATGGCATAGATCTATGTGATGTAGTGACATACATAACATGACTATCAGAATTTGAGAGATTGTGGGCTGCTGACCTGTGATGTCGATGGGCTCCAGGGCGAAAGCCTCCTCCTCGTTGTGTACCAGCGTGGTCTGCTCTGTCTGGTCCTGCATGGCGGGCAGGGGCTCTGCTGGGCCTGAGTCTGGGCTGTCTGGACCTCCCGCTATACACACAACATTTAGAAAAATATAAAAACATACAATAACTAATACAAAAGAGTTCGCTTAGACCATGTTGGTCGAAACATTGTTATGGAACAGCATATGGTAAGTGTTGCAACTTACGTGAGAGGGCATCAAAGTCATCTTCGACATCGTGTTCCTGCAGCCTCAGCATGCTCTCTGTGATGGCAGGAGGGTCATCGAAAATGCCACCCCCATCCTTGTTACTTAGGAGCTTGTCAACTAGAAACAGGCATGAAAGTGGCAATGCTCAGCAGGAATTAAAGCTGTAATATGTAACTTTTTGGGCAAACTGACCAAATTCACATAGATATTTGAGTTATAGATCTGTGATTCATTGAAAACAAATCTTAAAAAGTATATATGTGTGCTATTTCTATGCTTCCTATTCTTAAGTTTCGTTTTTCGATTAAATCTGTATTGCTGAAGTTATTGCATGATTGAAATTTAAACTTAATTTTCAATTGAGCTGACATGTAGCATTTAAGGCGTCCGCATGCTTCCCATCTGAAATAGTCCGGAAGAGTTGGTAAATATATTCTGACTACATTTTGTGACGTTTTTGTTTGTTCTGGTCTTCGGCAATTTATTTTTTTGGATGTTCGTGCACACACAAAAATGTCTTGAGGCAAGTCGGTAGCCGAAGTCTACAACTCTTCATCGGTCACTGGTCAACAGCAGTTCAACGGCTCAGACACAAGACCTAAGTGGCAGGTTCTACAGACAATCACGGACTACAAAAAGAAAATCAGCCACATCACAGACACCGACGTCTTGCTTCCAGACAAACTAAACACCTTCTTTGCCCGCTTTACGGACCACACAGTGCCACCAAGGACTGTGGGCTCTCCTTCTCCGTGGCCGACATGAGTAAGACATTTAAACGTGTTAACCCTCGCAAGGCTGCCGGCCCAGACGGCATCCTTAGCCACGTCTTCAGAGCATGCGCAGACCAGCTGGTTGGTGTGTTTAAGGACATATTCAATCTCTCCCTATCCCAGTCTGCTGTCCCCACATGCTTCAAGATGGCCACCATTGTTCCTGTACCCAAGAAGGCAAAGGTAACGGTACTAAATGACTATCGCCCCGTAGCACTCACTTCTGTCATCATGAAGTGCTTTGAGAGACTAGTCAAGGATCATATCACCTCCACCCTAGACCCACTTCAATTTGTATACCGCCCCAATAGGTCCACAGGCGATGCGATCGCCATCACACTGCCCTATCCCATCTACAAGGGGAATAGCTATGTAAGAATGCTGTTCATTGACTACAGCTCAGCATTCAACACCATAGTACCCTCCAAGCTCATCATTAACTTTGAACTTTGAGGCCCTGGGTCTCAACCCCGCCCTGTGTGATTGGGTCCTGGACATCCTGACGGGCAGCCCCTAGGTGGTGAAGGTAGGAAACAAGATCTCCACTTCGCTGATCCTCAACACTTGGGCCCCACAAGGGTGCATGCTCAGCCCCCTCCTGTACTCCCTGTTCATCCATGACTGCGTGGCCATGCACGCCTCCAACTTGATCAAGGTTGCAGACAACATAACATTAGTAGGCTTGATCACCAACAACGACGAGACAGCGTACAGGAAGGAGGTGAGGGCCCTGGGAGTGTGGTGTCAGGATAACCACCTCTCACTCAACGTCAACAAAACAAAGGAGATGATAGTGGACTTCAGGAAACAGCAAAGGGAGCACTCCCCTATCCACATCGAAGGGACAGCAGTGGAGAAGGTGTAAAGTTAAGTTCCTCGGCGTACACATCACGGACAAACTGAAATGGTCCACCCACACAGACAGTGTGGTGAAGAAGGCGCAACAGCACCGCCTCAACCTCAGGAGGCTGAAGAAATGTGTCTTGTCACCTAAAATCCTCAAACTTTTACAGATGCACAATTGAGCTTCCTGTCGGGTTGTATCACAGCCTGGTATGGCAACTGCACCACCCACAACCGCAAGGCTCTCCAGAGGGTGGTGCGGTCTGCACAACGCATCACCGGGGGCAAACTACCTGCCCGCCTGGACACCTACAGCACCCGATGTCACAGGAAGTCTAAAAATATCATCATGGACAACAACCACCCGAGCCACTGCCTGTTCACCCCGCTATCATCCAGAAGGCGAGGTCAGTACAGGTGCATCAAAGCTGGGACTGAGAGACAGCTTCTATCTCAAGGCCATCAGACTGTTAAACAGCCATCAGCAGCACAGAGGCTGCTGCCTACATACAGACTTGAAATCATTGGCCACTAACAAAGGGATCAGTAGTCATTTTATTAATGTTTACATGTCTTGCATTACTCATCCCTTATGTATATACTGTATTTTATACCATCTATTGCATCTCGCCTATGCCGCTCGGATGTTATTCCATCCTTTTACTTAGATTTGTGTGTTATTAGGTAGTTGTTGTGGAATTGTTAGATTACTTGTTAGATATTGCTGCACTGTCGGAACTAGAAGCACAAGCATTTTGCGACACTCGCAATAACATCTGCTAACCATGTGTATATGACCAGTAAAATTTGATTTGAACAGATGGGACTCGTCAATGAAGTGTTTGTTGTAATTCAACGAGAGACTAATCATTTTCATGCATCATTTTTCACTTGAGAAATACTGCATCTTAGTTAGATGTGAAATTGTGCGACTAAGATCCTCTGCAAAAAATGAAAAATGAATGACAGATTTCTCGAGTTATCTTAGATTAGATCTGGCTACGGCGTCTCAAGATGAACGAACAGTACTATTGGCACTAAGGTCTATTAAGGGAGTCAAGCACACTCGTTCGGTTCATCTAGCTGAGTTCAGCTAGGCGCCAGTCGAACTGAATCATACAGAAGGCTTTACCATGAATGCAGTCTCCGACGACACAGGAACATTGTCTTTACATTTCTATGGCACTGTATGTAGCGCAGCTCTTCAGCACTACAGATTGAATCAAGCCACAGGGTTTTTACACCAGATACAACCATTATGTAAACAATCAATTGGCCACATTAGTCATGGAGGAGGCAAGGGCTATGTCCCATTTACTTCTCCTTCCTCCCACACCTGTGCACACTTCAGGAGGAAGGGGATATTATTGAAATGCACCCAAGGAGACAAGGAAAGAAAGAATTTGGTCATATCCCCAACCCAGGTTATCCTTCCTTTCTTCTTACCCAGCATGCCTCCTTCGCTGTCAGCCATGGGGATCTCTCCAAAGTCATCTTTGTACTGGTCGTCATACTCTAGGTGGTTGGACTTGTCTGTGATCTGGGCCTCAGAGGTCTCTGGGTCTAGGAGCAGGTTGGAGGCTGATGCACCGTGGATGATGTCCACCTCGAAGGCACTCTCTTCCCGCATCATCTCCCGGTCATCCATCCCAAAGTCAGCTGGAGGGGAGAAAACACTGAATATGTTAGAATGAGTTTTCGGGATGTGTATGTACAGCAGAAATGAGTGGCGGGCTTTGTCACACTGGGAAGGGAGGAGCTTGGAATAGGCTGGAGTATGGGTGCATTTCAATAATCTGCCTGGATATGAAACTATGGTGAAAACATGGTAGACCACTACCAAGCATTTGCTATCACCTATCCATATCAGTGCAGATGAGGTAAAGGAGATGAAAAAGGAAGCAACTACAGACTATTGAGATGCAGCCATGGTTTAGGTCGAGGAGTGAGATGGTGAAAGGATTGGACTGGGAGGCCTGGCTACATACCGAAGTCAATCTCCTGCAGCAGGTTCAGGTTGCCCACCTCCTCCCTCATGGTGATCTCTTCCACTCGACTCTGGTTCAATGTGAACTGCTTGGTTACGTCGATGTCACTGCAAATACAACATAAATCACTACCACTGAGCAAAGAAACACCTAGTGCGCTGGGTACAAGCAAACCGTTACCAGTAAGAGCATACAGAACTCCTGCAGGAGACTGAAAAGATTTGGCATGGGTCCTCAGATCCTCAAAAAGTTCTACAGCTGCACCATCGAAATCATCCTGACTGGTTTGGCAAGTTCTCTATATCCGACCGCAAGGTGCTACAGAGGGTAGCGTGTACAGCCCAGTACAACACTGGGGCCAAGCTTCCTGCCATCCAGGGACCTCTATACCAGGTGGTGTCAGAGGAAGGCCCTAAAAATTGGCATACTGTTCTTTCTGCTACCACATGGCAAGCGGTACCAGAGCGCCAAGTCTGGGCCCAAAAGGCTCCTTAACAGCTTTTACCCCCAAGTCATAAGACCGCTGAACAATTAATCAAATGGCCACATGGACTATTTGTATTGACCCCCTTTTTTACGCTGCTGCTACTCTGTTTATTATGTATGCATAGTCACTTTACCCCTACCTACATGTACATATGACCTCAATTACCTTGACTAACCTGTACCCCCACACATTGACTCAGTACCGGTATCCCCTGTATATAGCCTTGTTATTGTGTTACTTTTTTAACTTTTGTTTATTTCACAAATATTTTATCACTCTGCACTGTTCGCTAAGGGCTTGTAAGTACGCATTTCACGGTAAGGTCTACTACACCTTTTGTATTCGGCTCATGTGACAAATCAAATTTGATGGGAACATATACATCAATAGAGACACAGCACTCATCAGAGCTTCATGGCAAATCTCAAAAAACATATTTCAACTTGTTGGGCTCTGATGACATGCAGGACTCACTCTAGGTCTGGTAGTGGTTGGTCGAAGTCGTGGAACTCTTCTGGCATGGTGATGGCGTTGTAGGCAGCTTCTCTGTTCTCCTCTGGCAGATCCACCACACCTGAGAGGACAGGGATGGAAGCAGGGGTCAGGCCAGCTCAAACCCACATAGTACACAGCCATAACATCTACCAACAATGTTAGTACTGTCTAGCAGCCCAGTGTGCCACTCACAAGTTTCATATTGGGACTCTTTTCAGGGGCCCCAATTTCAGTTCATTCAACAATATATGCCAACTAACAGTAAAATTAAGATTTAAAGTAGATGGCTGTTGAGCCAAACTGTAACTAAGAGTCTTGAATGTAAATCAACAAAGAAGATGTTGGACCAGTCCAGCCGCCTAGCCAATATATTACCTGGTCTGAAGGCCATCTTGATCTTGATGAAAGCCTCGTTACAGTCAGCCAACAAGTACTTGGCTTTCCTGTTGTAGATCCTCACCACCCCCAGGAGCAGATGACCTGATGTACGCAGGGCCATTTTCACCTGGATAAATACAAAATAAGAAAGAATGTAATTGAATCTAACACCGTTCAGAAATACATTTACCCCCTATGGCAAGATAATTCACTTCAAATCTCTAGTACCTTCTACCAAGCCCTGACCCACAGCAAGTGTGTTGAAAATTTACACACTTCTACTGGTTCACGCAACACTAGTCTGTCAAAGTACCCTTAGAGCAGCATTAACCTAGTGGAGACTAGAGAGCGCAGCACATGACAGAAACACATAATAGAAGCGCTGTATGGATAATAGCTTGTTTACCTTGGGGCAGATGATGCTCTCCACACTGCTCTCCAGGTTGCATTCAAACACATGAGCCTTGGTGAGCTTCTTATCCCAGTGGGCCGCTAGCCAAATCTTGGCCAGCGGCCCACGCTTGCTGAGTACAAAGTGGGCGTAAAACATTGACCCAGCACCTTCTCACCCAAGGGGGGAGGAGGGGACGGGGACCGCCGACTTGCAGGGACAAAGGTTAGAGACTGCTGTTAGAAAAAACGTCCAGTCACAATACACTTTGATGGTCATATTGAATAAGGAAAGATTGGACTTTCAGAAATACATTTTATATTGCCACGCATTAACCGTCATTTTTATACTACACTTCATTACTCAATATCTGTCAAAGTAACATTTGAGTGTGTCATCAGTCCTCGGTGCTGGCAGACCAACGACACTCACACTATATTGCATGACGAAAGTGCGTTGTGGATGAATGTTAATAAAATGAATGAACAACAATGATTGAATACTCAGAAATTAAATTAAGCAATTAAATAACTAACTCAAAATTGCGCAATTTTGTGATTTGTTTACCTGACCTAATAATTTACGGCTACATCTGTCAAACTAACTAGCTTCAAGTAGCGACTGAGGCCCAATCTGGTCATTGTCCTGATTTTTTGGTACCCTCCATGGAGGTGGAGGATTTGTGTTGGTCTTGATACCGACAGAGTTCGTTTTGTAAATTTAACAACATATGATACTTATTAAACACATCGAATATTTATTAACAATGCACAACTAGCTCTGTCATAAAAAAGTATGACTACAACTAAGTGAGTTAGGAACCAATCGTTTAGATTGTAAACAAATACAAAATAATAACGGGGCCTCGGCGCGAGCCAAACAACAGCCCCGATAGCTATCTTTGTGGGTTTTGCAGGAGACGTGAGCGCCAGTGATACATATTTGTACGTTTTGGTACAATATTGCGTTCCAGATTAATAAACAAATGTGAAGCTAGCTAAATACCCACAGTACAACAGGTAAATAGCTAGTATACTAGGCTAGCTAATGTTACCGAGCAGTGTGTGCGACGTAATCAACAACCCCGTGTCATTTCCAAAACAGAGCGCGTATTCTGATAAGATTTTTGGTTTGTGTATAGCATTTTATTTTTTATCTAACATGCAAAACATTTGCTATATTCCAGTAGTTGAACGTATATTTAAAATGTAAATCAACTCACCAATTACGCTCCAATTTTTCGGGGCGGCTGTACTGTAGTTTACTTTTTCCACCCCTCCTCTTCCTCCTCCCACTGAAAACAAACAAGATGGCAGCAACCATTTTTGGTCTCTTGCACGGAGAAGCCCCTGACTGCAGTGTGCAGTTCTGGGCCGGGCTCAATGTGGGCGGAGTCACACGTCGGGGCCGGGTTCAATGTGGGCGGAGTCATTCTTCGGGGCCGGGCTCAATGTGGGTGGAGTCAAACGCGTTTAACAAAAACCTTTCCCGGTCTCCTTCAAGGTCACCCAAGTTCTCAATCGAACCTGACCTACATGGATAAAAATATAAACCATGGAAGTAAGTGAGACTGTCATTATGCATAATGTACTTTGTAATATTCATGTTATACCAGTACAGTGGTACATTTTCATATGACCAACTACCGCACCGATGTTAGCATGGGTTAATTAGCGCCCATTTGCACGTGAGGGAATCTGCTCTCAATGAGGGAATCTTATTTGGACAAATTTGCCTACTTGAGCAGTAAGCCTAGGTTTGTAGTCATGTAATCAATTTGATTTTCTGTGTTCAATGTATGCCTTATTGTGTTTGACTGGCTCTAAACGTGTATTGTTGATGCCATTCCCTTAGTTACACATAGCGAGTCTACACAGCCTACACATAGTATATACAATAATGAAATCATTATTATTATTATTTACGATTATCATTATTGTTGTTATCATACCTATCAAACTTAAGACTATACCACTCATCATCCTACCTGTAGTGCGTTTGTTTTTGCCGCCTTTTTCGATCTTTCAACCTCTCTTCTTCAGACCTTAGTGAGTGAATGACATACATTCAATATGAAAATATATTCAGGTCAGTGAAACAAGTGATTTTAAGGATGCAAATGAAAAGTTTTTATGATGTTTAATACTTACGGCATGGGAAAGTTCTGCAGGAGAAC
Source organism: Oncorhynchus mykiss (assembly GCF_057628025.1). NCBI lineage: Eukaryota > Metazoa > Chordata > Actinopteri > Salmoniformes > Salmonidae > Oncorhynchus > Oncorhynchus mykiss. Next base: position 37,158,101 of record NC_143051.1, on the reverse strand, counting down.
TAGGCGCCACCATGGCCTAATTTGCTGCATGTTTTCCTTTGAAAAAGAAAATCACACAATCGGATGGGTATCCCAAAAACATTATATGCACTAGTGATGAATATTTCATCATTTCAAATCAAATCAAATCAAATTGTATTTGTCACATACACATGGTTAGCAGATGTTAATGCGAGTGTAGCGAAATGCTTGTGCTTCTAGTTCCGACAATGCAGTAATAACAAGTAATCTAACTAACAATTCCAAAACTACTGTCTTGTACACAGTGTAAGGGGATAAAGAATATGTACATAAGGATATATGAATGAGTGATGGTACAGAGCAGCATAGGCAAGATACAGTAGATGGTATCGAGTACAGTATGTACAACTAAGATGAGTATGTAAACAAAGTGGCATAGTTTAAAGTGGCTAGTGATACAAGTATTACATAAGGATACAGTCGATGATATAGAGTACAGTATATACGTATGCATATGAGATGAATAATGTAGGGTAAGTAACATTATATAAGGTAGCATTGTTTAAAGTGGCTAGTGATATATTTACATCATTTCCCATCAATTCCCATTATTAAAGTGGCTGGAGTTGAGTCAGTGTCAGTGTGTTGGCAGCAGCCACTCAGTGTTAGTGGTGGCTGTTTAACAGTCTGATGGCCTTGAGATAGAAGCTGTTTTTCAGTCTCTCGGTCCCAGCTTTGATATTACCTGTACTGACCTCGCCTTCTGGATGATAGCGGGGTGAACAGGCAGTGGCTCGGGTGGTTGATGTCCTTGATGATCTTTATGGCCTTCCTGTGACATCGGGTGGTGTAGGTGTCCTGGAGGGCAGGTAGTTTGCCCCCGGTGATGCGTTGTGCAGACTTCACTACCCTCTGGAGAGCCTTACGGTTGAGGGCGGTGCAGTTGCCATACCAGGCGGTGATACAGCCCGCCAGGATGCTCTCGATTGTGCATCTGTAGAAGTTTGTGAGTGCTTTTGGTGACAAGCCGAATTTCTTCAGCCTCCTGAGGTTGAAGAGGCGCTGCTGCGCCTTCTTCACGATGCTGTCTGTGTGAGTGGACCAATTCAGTTTGTCTGTGATGTGTATGCCGAGGAACTTAAAACTTGCTACCCTCTCCACTACTGTTCCATCGATGTGGATAGGGGGGTGTTCCCTCTGCTGTTTCCTGAAGTCCACAATCATCTCCTTAGTTTTGTTGACGTTGAGTGTGAGGTTATTTTCCTGACACCACACTCCGAGGGCCCTCACCTCCTCCCTGTAGGCCGTCTCGTCGTTGTTGGTAATCAAGCCTACCACTGTTGTGTCGTCCGCAAACTTGATGATTGAGTTGGAGGCGTGCGTGGCCACGCAGTCGTGGGTGAACAGGGAGTACAGGAGAGGGCTCAGAACGCACCCTTGTGGGGCCCCAGTGTTGAGGATCAGCGGGGAGGAGATGTTGTTGCCTACCCTCACCACCTGGGGGCGGCCCGTCAGGAAGTCCAGTACCCAGTTGCACAGGGCGGGGTCGAGACCCAGGGTCTCGAGCTTGATGACGAGCTTGGAGGGTACTATGGTGTTGAATGCCGAGCTGTAGTCGATGAACAGCATTCTCACATAGGTATTCCTCTTGTCCAGATGGGTTAGGGCAGTGTGCAGTGTGGTTGAGATTGCATCGTCTGTGGACCTATTTGGGCGGTAAGCAAATTGGAGTGGGTCTAGGGTGTCAGGTAGGGTGGAGGTGATATGGTCCTTGACTAGTCTCTCAAAGCACTTCATGATGACAGATGTGAGTGCTACGGGGCGGTAGTCGTTACCTTAGCTTAGCTCAGTTACCTTAGCTTTCTTGGGAACAGGAACAATGGTGGCCCTCTTGAAGCATGTGGGAACAGCAGACTGGTATAGGGATTGATTGAATATGTCCGTAAACACACAGGCCAGCTGGTCTGCGCATGCTCTGAGGGCGCGGCTGGGGATGCCGTCTGGGCCTGCAGCCTTGCGAGGGTTAACACGTTTAAATGTCTTACTCACCTCGGCTGCAGTGAAGGAGAGACCGCATGTTTTCGTTGCAGGCCGTGTCAGTGGCACTGTATTGTCCTCAAAGCGGGCAAAACAGTTATTTAGTCTGCCTGGGAGCAAGACATCCTGGTCTGTGACTGGGCTGGATTTCTTCCTGTAGTCCGTGATTGACTGTAGACCCTGCCACATGCCTCTTGTGTCTGAGCCGTTGAATTGAGATTCTACTTTGTCTCTGTACTGGCGCTTAGCTTGTTTGATAGCCTTGCGGAGGGAATAGCTGCACTGTTTGTATTCGGTCATGTTACCAGACACCTTGCCCTGATTAAAAGCAGTGGTTCGCGCTTTCAGTTTCACACGAATGCTGCCATCAATCCACGGTTTCTGGTTAGGGAATGTTTTTATCGTTGCTATGGGAACGACATCTTCAACGCACGTTCTAATGAACTCGCACACCGAATCAGCGTATTCGTCAATGTTGTTATCTGATGCAATACGAAACATCTCCCAGTCCACGTGATGGAAGCAGTCTTGGAGTGTGCTTGGTCGGAGTCAGCTTGGTCGGACCAGCGTTGGACAGACCTCAGCGTGGGAGCCTCTTGTTTTAGTTTCTGTCTGTAGGCAGGGATCAACAAAATGGAGTCGTGGTCAGCTTTTCCAAAAGGGGGGCGGGGCAAGGCCTTATATGCGTCGCGGAAGTTAGAGTAACAATGATCCAAGGTCTTTCCACCCCTGGTTGCGCAATCGATATGCTGATAAAATTTAGGGAGTCTTGTTTTCAGATTAGCCTTGTTAAAATCCCCAGCTACAATGAACGCAGCCTCCGGATAAATCGTTTCCAGTTTGCAGAGAGTTAAATAAAGTTCGTTCAGAGCCATCGATGTGTCTGCTTGGGGGGGGGATATATACGGCTGTGATTATAATCGAAGAGAATTCTCTTGGTAGATAATGCGGTCTACATTTGATTGTGAGGAATTCTAAATCAGGTGAACAGAAGGATTTGAGTTCCTGTATGTTTCTTTCATCACACCATGTCACGTTGGCCATGAGGCATACGCCCCCGCCCCTCTTCTTACCAGAAAGATGTTTGTTTCTGTCAGCGCGATGCGTGGAGAAACCCGTTGGCTGCACCGCTTCGGATAGAGTCTCTCCAGTGAGCCATGTTTCAGTGAAGCAATTTATACATAACTCAGTGAAATCACACTGCGCTTCCATTGCAAGGTACAGTTGAAGAGTAGGTTGTTAAACCAATTAAAGACTTAAACTGCCCCCCCCCCCCCCCCAATATATTTTAGGATGATGTAGAAGACGCCCCGAGAAGTCACAGCATTTCACTTCAGCATGCAGGATCAGGTACTGTATAGGGTATTAGCTAAAGTAAGGTGCATTCTTGTATACACATCCCTAGAGGTTCCTTTACATTACTTATTGACCACAATCTGTTTTCTTTCTAGGTGATACTGAAAACAAAATGCACGGTGAGCTGTGAACTGGTTATGTAGTCTACTGTGTGTAATGCTGAAGGCTTGATGCATGGCAAGACATAATAGTTGTGATGACTTGAGTAGTTATATATATATCACTGAAAACCCCTTTTAGTAATAGTGGCTTTTGTTTGCATGGTGGTATTGTGAAAGTAGGTTGTAATTTGACTTGATCAACCAATTAGGCACTACTCTTAATATTTATTCTTCCTTTTTCTTCAAGGAAGCAGATGTTCTTATAAGGGACACCTTAGAGGCAGCAAGGTAGTGTGAACTCCAAACATTTAAAGCCACTGTTTCCCTCCCCAGTGTAATTGGGATGGACAGGGAAGACTCCATTACAACCCTTAAAGGACTACGGTTGTATGATGGCCTGGATGAAGAGGAAAATATTCTCAAGGAACCATTCATGTTACAGAGAGATTGAGATATTCTATGTGGAGGCAGTTGACAACAAGAACATTACTGTCTTTGCCTCTTGAGGAGCAGGAGTGAAGCCATTTTTGAGGAGTGGTCAAACCTTGTTTTTGTCTGCTGTGTTAATTGTTTCAATTGTTAATTGTGTTAAGTTGTTTAGTAAAGATGACGTTGAAGTCACCCGAGTCTCTGATCTCTGTACTGGAGCTGGTATAACTTAATGTACAAAGCACATTCAGCTTGTCAGTATGTCTATATGGTATAGTCTGTCTCCATTCTCATGAGGAAAGTAAATAGCATTATAAATAAGGATAGGTAGTAATTGTGTGTGTGTGTGTGTGTGTATATATATATATATATATATATATATATATATAATATATATATATATATATATATATGCTCAATGAAATAATATAAGTTATAACATTTATCAACACAATTTTAACAGTACATGACATGCATAACAAGTCTGTTGTTCACTGCAGAAATATCAGTAACTTGTCTCATAGCATGAAGCACAAAGTGTTGCAACACATCTGCTGGTACCACTTTATATAATATTTCTTAAGATCTTCAAAAATGAAATATGTTTGTATTCAACGTGTGTGTTTGTATTCAGTGTGTAACCGTCAAACCTCAGACAAAAAATGTGGGTGGGGTCAAATGTTTGACTCCGCCCACATCAAGCCTGGCCCGAATTGCACACTGCAGTCAGGGGTACTTGGCTTCCACCTGCAAGTATGGGTAACTGCATACGTGGGTGTGTCATCAGAAGTGGGAGGATCAACAGCGATAGGCGTTACATCAACCATGTGAAACAAGGTTGGGAGAGCTAAGTCACTCTATTCTTAATACTATGAGAATCATACTGTGGCTTTTGAATGTTAACAAAACACAACAGACTCCTAACTAAATGTGAAAATAAAAGTTATTTTTAAGGCGGTTATTAGTCTACCAGTTTTTCATTTACCAATAAATCATTATTAGGCCTATAACTCATGTCTGTTCGACTACCATTGGATGACGATACAAATGTTTTTTTGTGAATAAGGCTCATTACAATTACTCTTGTATAATTGGGAAGCAAACAGCCTACAGGTTTTTCATTTAGCAATAAATCTGTTTGATTGTTATAACCAGGGGTGAGAGCATATGTGAAAGTATATTTAATTTCTTCCCGGTACGGGATCTCCTTTGTGAGCGCACGCAGCTGCACCAACATTATTTATGGGTGGCCGCCCTAAGCGAGACAAGAAATTGCCACCCTCACTCAATTTGAGCCCTGTTTTTATTTTTGTTTAACTAGTCAAGTCAGTTAAGAATAAATTATTATTTACAATGACACCTCCCTGGTCACAAAACCATGTACATTGGTTATATACTTCACATTTCGTCATAAATGTCCCTCCTCCTCTCAGATACAATGGCAATATAGTTCACAAGCCTTCTCACATTGTCTGCCACCTGTTAAACAATCTACTACAAGCCCAAGGTCTCTCCCCTCCCTGGGTAGGGACAGAATGTCCTGTAAGGAACATAGTATTCCAGCCGGTCTGACGATAGCTCCATTCGTTTCTACCAAGGAACAGAAAGTCCTTGTTCTAATTCTTGACTAAAACTACACACCTTATATTCAGTATTATGATTATAATAAGATTCATACATTCATACAGTAGCAGAGTAGTATTCTGTTTAGTTATAATTCTAAGCTAAATGTATACATAATTTAGGCATTATTCATAAAAATCCCATAACAGTACTGTACTATACTGTACTGAAATATACTACTTGACTATACTATACTGTACTGAACTCTACTCTACTTTATTGTTGTGTGCTGTACTCTACTCTACTGAGCTGTACTTTGATGTCCAAATTTGTGAAATATAGTTGTCAATGCTACGTTCAGTTGTTGCTCGGTACGGACCAACCACATTTGGTCTTGTTTGGTGGCAGAGCTCATTAAAATAATACCCAAATATGCAAAGGAGGATATTTCATATTTTTACCTTTGTATGCCTATTTAGGATACATCACCATGAAGAGAAGGACATTCATTTCCATACTTATGTATTTCTGTGTACAGATCAGGAACCCATGATGAAATTCCTTTACCGCAATTACAGTTGAAGTCGGATGTTTACATACACCTTAGCCAAATACATTTAAACTCAGTTTTTCACAATTCCTGACATCAGAGTAAAAATTCCCTGTCTTAAGTCAGTTAGGATCACCACTTTATTTTAAGAATGTGAAATGTCATAATAATAGTAGAGAGAATGATTTATTTCAGCTTTTATTTCTTCCATCACATTCCCAGTGGGTCAGAAATGTACATACACTCAATTAGTATTTGGTAGCATTGCCTTTAAATTGTTTAACTTGGGTCAAACGTTCTGGGTAACCTTCCACAAGCTTCCCACAATAAGTTGGGTGAATTTTGGCCCATTCCTCCTGATAGAGCTGATGTAACTGAGTCAGGTTTATAGGCCTCCTTGCTCGCACACAATCTTTCAGTTCTGCCCACAAATTTTCTATAGGATTGAGGTCAGGGCTTTGTGATGGCCACTCCAATACCTTGACTTTGTTGTCCTTAAGCCATTTCGCCACAACTTTGGAAGTATGTTTGGGGTCATTGTCCATTTGGAAGACCCATTTGTGACCAAGCTTTAACTTCCTGACTGATGTCTTGAGATGTTGCTTCAATATATCCACATCATTTTCCATCCACATCATTTTCCATCCTCATGACGCCATCAATTTGATGCTGCCACCCCCGTGCATCACGGTTAGGTTGGTGTTCTTCGGCTTGCAAGCCTCCCCTTTTTCCTCCAAACATAACGATGGTCATTATGGCCAAAAAGTTCTATTTTTGTTTCATCAGACCAGAGGACATTTCTCAAAAAAGTACGCTCTTTGTCCCCATGTTTAGCTGCAAACCGTAGTCTGGCTTTTTTATGGCGGTTTTGGAGCAGTGGCTTCTTCCTTGCTCAACGGCCTTTCAGGTTATGTGGATATAGGACTTGTTTTACTGTGGATATAGATACTTTTGTACCTGTTTCCTCCAGCATCTTCACAAGGTCCTTTGCTGTTGTTCTGGGATTGATTTGCACTTTTCGCACCAAAGTACATTCATCTCTAGGACACAGAACACATTTCCTTCCTGAGCGGTATGACGGCTGCATGGTCCCATGGTGTTTATACTTGCATACTATTGTTTGTACAGATGAATGTGGTACCTTGAGGTGTTTGGAAGTTGCTCCAAAGGATGAACCAGACTTGAGGCATACAATTTCTTTCTGAGGTCTTGGCTGATTTATTTTGATTTTCCCATGATGTCAGAGCAAAGAGGCACTGAGTTTGAAGGTAGGCCTTGAAATACATCCACCGGTACACCTCCAATTGACTCAAATGATGTCAATTAGCCTATCAGAAGCTTCTAAAGCCATGACATAATTTTCTGGAATTTTCCAAGCTGTTTAAAGGCACAGTCAACTTAGTGTATGTAAACCTCTGACCCACTGGAATTGTGATAACGTGAATTATAAGTGAAATAGTCTGTCTGTAAACAATTGTTGGAAAAATGACTTGTGCCATGCACAAAGTAGATCCTAACCGACTTGCCAAAACTATAGTTTGTTTACAAGAAATTTGTGGAGTGGTTGAAAAACGAGTTTTAATGTCTCCAACCTAAGTGCATGTTAACTTCCGACTTCAACTGTATGTTACACGGTGTACATACACATCACTTACAGTAGTTCAGTAACCAAATATATATATTTTTTAATCAAAGTCAAGGTGCCATGTCATAGGTGACACCCCATTCTTTCTGCAGACATCTTTGAATTTTATTTCAGAGCAGATATTTAACCTGAGGGAGATTTTACTGAAATTTTGTTACCAAACTTTGCATCTGCACAGATCCTCCAGTAATTGTGTTTTTTGTCAAATGTAAATTGTTGATAGTAGTCCTTGTGCATCGAATTGTATGGTTTGAGAAACTTTGAAATCAATGTTTCTTGTTTGGCATACATTTTAAGTCAGACATCTCAGTCTCAATTCATCATTGTGGAATTGCCCATATGTTTCAACGGGGACTGTAAACAGCGAGGCACACGTCCAAAAGTGGAAGTCGTGTCACGGGCTCTCTTGCTTTTTCTCTGAAAACCATATGTGTCTGATTTTTGCCGATGGCACTGATGGTGGCTAACCAGTGGAGATGGATGACTCATAACTCATCCAAGATGAGTGTCGAAAATTGAACTGCACTTGTCAGAGCACATTATAAGTCATGTGCCCATTTATGCAGTGTTCTGTGGAGCACAAGAAGAGGTTGGCAGATTGAGCCTTTAAGGTCAAGAAAGCGAAGTAATAGAATGACCACAATGACAGGGACAAATGGCCCACTAGTTGAATTCACAGAGATTTGAGAGTGGAGGGTTTAATATAGTCACGGAGTAGCTCTGATGGACTTGTATGTTTGTCGTCCGTCAACTGATGTGTGTGCTACTGTAGGTGTATGTTCCATTCTCCTGAAGTTCTTGGTACATTAGATGTATACAATTTTTTATTTATTGCTGTACAACATTTACATGGCTATAATCTACCAAGGTAACGTTAGCTAACGAAACCTGTTATACTATCATCACCGAGAGTCCTGTTGGCTGTGACCGACTGTTTATCCCAGTGACAGAAGTGAAGATTTTATAATTTCCCCTGAGACTATGTCAGTTTGTGGGCACACATTGAGCACGGTTACATGCACACAATAATGTGATTATTGTGGATAGTCAGGTTAATATAATAGTTTGTTTAAAACGTTTAAGTTACATGCTTTGCAAGAAGAACAATTTCCCTACTAATCCTGTTTACATGGACAAATCTGAAATCAGGCTACTATTGGTACTTTTGATCAGTGGCGATTTTAGCATGTAAATCTTGGTGGGGGAAAAATAGAAGTAGGACGCATGCCAGTGTAACCGATGTGAAATGGCTAGCTAGTTAGCGGGCTGCGCGCTAATAGCGTTTCAATCGGTGACGTCACTCCCCTTGCTCTGCAAGGGCTGCAGCTTTTGTGGAGCAATGAGTAACAATGCTTCGAGGGTGGCTGTTGTCAATGTGTGCGAGCCCAGGTAGGGGCGAGGAAAGGGACGGAAGCAAAACTGTTACACCAGCAAAGTCATTACACAACACTAAGCAATACATTAATTGCACTATAACGGTGACAAACAATGCCCACAAACTGTTAGGGCCAACATAAAGCTGTCCCAACAGCAGTACCAACACTCACTACATCTGGCTAACAGTGTAGCCTTGTCTGGCAGCGATACAGTTTATTCTGCCTCATTTACTGGCTTTTCAAAAACGTAACTGATATGGCAGACTTGCTTAAACAAATGTGGTTTCTACTGAGAGTTGAGATGTACAAACTATGGCATAAGGGGACAACAAGCGGATAAGAGGCAATTCGTAATTTTGTTTAAGACATTAATGAATGAGCCAGGACGGATGTAATCAATATAACTATTTGTTCAGCACTTTTGAAATGTACAGCAACAGAATTCAGAACATGGGCCGTTCTTACAGTGTTCTCCATGTACACCAAGTCAGAACTGTAGGATAAATAAAGGGGGCGCATATTCAGACAATGAAAGTTCTAACAATATTCGATGATTAAATTGATCAAAAACAGGTTATAGACTACATGTGCAACACCGAGTCAGAACTGTAACGTTTGGCGAAATGAAGAGGGGAAAATAGACCAAATTATTAGGGTTAGGCACATTGGCTACTAACAGCTTACTAGACAATGTTGTATTACTTTCTTAGCTACAGTATACGTATCTCCCTGGCATATTACATAATTGATGCAGCAGCATATAAGACATTTTTGGACTCACCTTGTGATGTGCTCACTTGAACAGGAAGGTGGCACGGCGGTCCCATCATGTGCAAAGGCCGGATTTACAATTCCAAGTTGGATGACCTTTCAAAATGCATTTTCCCAGTCTGTGCTGGTTTATCCCCGACTTCCCAGTTGCCATGCTTCCAGTTAGCCACTGTCACTGATTCTTTCCAAACCACTCTTTGTTGAATTTGCGATTTCCAACTTGTGTAATGTTTATGTCCAATGGCTGATGAGCACCGATGCGTTTTATCTATAATCTCTCTTCATTATTTATCTTTATATGACAAGGATTAAAAAAGGATTTGCCAGTAGATTGTCAAATTAATTCAGTCAAAATGACTGCTTGCTAAGATTTTTAAAGTAAGATGTTGACATGATCAGTCCAATCAAAGCTACTGTACATATAACGTGATTTGACATCATTTTATCTGTGGCCAATGATCTTGAGCCTTCTTGGAAGGGCACTACTAATGTAATTCTATGGCAGGAGCCTAAGGGCTTGAATTTTCGATGTCTACCCTTACTACTTGGCCGTGACATAGTGTCCCCATGAGTGACAGAACACAGCCAATCACGGTGCAACACTCCTATATTCTGCTGGCTTGCCCCACTACAGAAAGCACTGAGCTAGGCTGAAACACCTGCATTTTGGAGCTGCCTTACTCAAGAAAACAAAAAAAGAGACCATGTTTGTCTGCTGCTTTATTAACTCCACAATATATATATTTTACATTGTTTGCAAACTGGTATGTGACTCATATTAATGCCAAAATAACATGCAAAACAGGCAAGCCACCTCATATTTTTATTTTAGAATTTTTGCTAAAAATGCGGGGCTCAATGCCCTGAATGACAGGTTGCCACTGCTTTTGATAAATGCAGAAAATTGGCAATCAAAATACGTTCTATCACAGTGATCATGTTATTTTTGCGAATACTTTTTGATTCTGAATTCGGTAGGCATAATTAATGGTAGGCTTAATTAATGGTAGGCTTCATTAATGGTAGGCTTAATTAATGGTAGCTTCATGTGGCTAGTAGGCCTATATGTAGCAAACAGAACATTACCTTCTCACCACTGGGAAATTGTCATTTTCTTATTTAATTTGTTTATATGTTGGCGCAATTACTGTAGTTACCTGTGGTACGGAGCTCAAGTTTAGCCCACCGGAGTATTTCATATCTATTGCTTCTGATATTATGTTGCTCAGAGTGTTGTCTATTTGCAATTATATGTGACATTTGAATCATCCGTTATTGATACTCTTCTTTATATTCCTTGTTAATATGCATCGACTCCCTATTCGCCAGTCTCTACTCAACTATCTGCTTGCGCCTGTTACGCGCAGCTGGTGTGTCTTAAATTGGTCTTCTTAATTTGTTTGTACAGCGTTGGTGAAGGCATAAGGCCAAAATGTGTGCTCCATTCCTTTCTACATATATAGAACCTTGCACTTTTTGTGTTCTTTCGAGCATGGATTAAAATAAGCCTCCTTGGCCTATTCCTTTTCATGATTTTGAGTGTGAGTACTTTTTGAACTCTACTGAAATAGAAGAGGCCAGACATTTCTCTAAAATGTTGTGCACAAATTTGTTTGCATCCCTGTTAGTGAGTATTTCTCCTTTGCCAAAAGAATTCATCCACCTGACAAGTGTGACATCAAGAAGCTGATTAAGCACCATTATCATTACATAGATGCATCTTGTGCTGGGGACAATAAAAGGCTACTCTAAAATGTGCAGTTTTGTCACACAACACAATGCCACAAGTTTTGAGGGAGTGTGCAATTGGCATGCTGACAGCAGAAATTGACACCAGAGCTGTTGCCAGAGAATTTAATGTTAATTTCGCCACCAAAGTTTTAGAGAATTTGGCAGTACGTCCAACTGGCCTCACAACCGCAGACAACGTGTGACCACGCCAGCCCAGGACCTCCACATCCGTCTGGCCACTGCCATGCTGGAGAAGTGTGCTCTTCACAGCATTTGCTGATGTCAATGTTTTGAACAGCGTGCCTCGTGGTGGAGTTATGGTATGGGCGGGCATAAGCTAAAGACAAACGCAATTGCATTTTATCTGTGGCAATTTGAAACCACATACCGTGAAGAGACCCTGAGGCCCATTGTCGTGCCATTCAGACGCCGCCATCACGTCATGTTTCAGCATGATAATGAAAGGCCCCATGTCACAAGGATCTGTACACAATTCCTGGAAGCTGAAAATGTCCCAGTTCTGTTTGCATATTTGCCAGACAGGTCAACCATTGTCACCCAGACATGTCACCCTGGATCGACGTGTATGACAGCGTGTTCCAGTTCCCGCCAATAACAAGCAACTTTGCGCAGCCATTGAAGAGGAGTGGGACAACATTCCACAGGACACAATCAACTGCCTGATCAACTCTGTGAAGGAGATGTTGCACTGCATGAGGCAAATGGTGGTCACATCAGAGACTGAATGGTTTTCTGATCCACACCCCTACCTTTTTGTAAGGTATCTGTGACCAACAGATTCTCAGTCATGTGAAATCCATAGATTAAGGCCTAATGAATTTATTTAAATAGACTGACTTCCTTATATGAGCTGTATATCAGTAAAATCTTAAATTGTTGCATGTTGGGTTTATATATTTTTTCAGTGTATATATCATAAGGACGTGGTAGCCTAAACCTACTTGTGATGTTAACTTCTCCAATGGTTGTTGAGATCTGATATTCTGCACAGCATAAAGACGAGACATATGCCAATGTCATAGGCCTATCTTCAACCAATCAGATTTCTCATATACTTTTGGGCTAAATACCAGCTAAATTTGGAGGACAGTTAGGCCTAACTACTGACAAAGCATGCTTCTGATGAAGAGCGACAAATGTGAGTAAATTGTCATATTAGACTGAAAGATAAGGTAATTCTGTCAAATTGGCAGCGTAGCCTAGTGGTTAGAGTGTTGGACTAATAACTGAAATGTTGCAAGTTCAAATCCCTGAGCTGACAAGGTACAAACCTGTTGTTCTGCTCCTGAACAAGGCTGTTCCACTGTTCCTAAGCAATCATTGAAAATAAGAATTTGTTCTTAACTGACTTGCCTAGTTAAATAAAGTTTAAATAAAAAGTTGTGAGGCCTTCCATACTCGTTCAACATCCCGCTTTAAAAGTCTCCCTTCCTAACTGTTGTACATTCTGAGACCAACCCAAAAATTTTCCTTGGCAAAATATTCCCCGATTTTCAAAAAACAACCTCACGCTGTTTTATGAAAATAACATTACCGTTACACCAAAATCACCACCTTATTTCTTATGAGATTTTATGATGGTTAGTTTAATAGTCCCAAAATATTTTAATGTGGCAACTCAAAAGCGGGTGTCACTAGGCAGAATGTACTTTGATTGAAACAAAATACAAGAAGGCTATATAGTTTTAAACTTTATTTACAAGGGCAGACATTAACACCATCTGCTCTACTTCGCTCATGAAACGGTTATTCAAGAAGATCTAAATGCATATTCCCATGACACTGATTGAGATCAAATGATTGGCATGCAGACCAGTGGTCGTCGATGCCGTTTAAGATTTTTAAATGTATTTTATGAGTATGGCCTTATTTCTGTAACAGAATATTAGATGACTGTCATTCATATTCCATTCACCCAGGTCAGTGTAACTGTAACGTTCGTCGTCTTCCTCTGATGAGGAGTAAGAGAGGTCGGACCAATTTGCAGCGTGGTACGTGTCCATTTTAATAAGACAAACTGAACACTACAAAAATACAAAATAACAAAGTGAAACAAACGAAACGGTCCCGTGTGGTAACAAACACTAGCACGGAAAATAATCACCCACAACTCAAAAGTGAAACCAGGCTACCTAAATATGGTTCTCAATCAGGGACAATGATAAACAGCTGCCTCTGATTGAGAACCATACCAGGCCGAACACAGAAATCCCAAAACATAGAAAAAAGGAACATAGACAACCCACCCAAATCACGCCCTGACCATACTGAAACAAAGACATTATAAAAGAACTAAGGTCAGAACGTGACAGCACCCCCCCCCCCCCCCCCCCCCAGCCGCAAAACCTAAACCTATATGGGAGGGTCTGGGTGGGTGTCTGCGCGGGACGTGGACCCCACTCCACCATAGTCCTTCTCCGCCTCTTTACCCGCCTCCATGGCCTCTTTAACGCGGCGACTCTCGCGGCGACTCTCGCGGCGACTCTCTCTCTTGCTTCTCTTTCATTTATGAAGAAATGAAACTGTTCAACTATTGTCTTTCTTACTCTTTAAGCTAACTACTCACCACATGTTATGCACTGTAGTGCTAGCTAGCTGTAGCTTATGCTTTCAGTACTAGATTCTTTCTCTGATCCTTTGATTGGGTGGACAACATGTCACTTCATGCTGTCTATGGAAGGGGGTGAGAATGGGAGGGGGTGAGAACCATGAGCATCCTAGGTTTTGGATTAAAGTCAATGTACCCAGAGGAGGACGGAAACTTGCTGTCCTCCGGCTACACCATGGTGCTACCCTACAAAGTGCTGTTGAGGCTACTGTTGACCTTCATTGCAAAACAGTGAGTTTTAATAATGATGATGCCATGGCCTGTTTTAACATTAGGTACAGTGCATTCCGAAATGTTTAGACCCCTTCCCTTTTCCATATTTTGTTATTTTACAGCCTTATTCTAAAATTAAAAATGAAATCATTTTTTCCCTCATCAATCTACACACAACAAACCATAATGACGAAGCAAAACATTTGTTCATCCTTGAAGTTTCTACAACTTCATTGGAGTCCATTGTGGTAAATTCAATTAATTGGGCATGATTTGGAAAGGCACACACCTGTCTATATGAGGTCCAACAGCTGACAGTACATGTCAGAGCAAAAACCAAGCCATGAGGTCGAAGGAATTGTCCATAGAACATCGAGACGGGATTGTGTCAAGGCACAGATCTGGGGAAGGGTACCAAAAAAATGTCTGCAGCATTGAAGGTCCCCAAGAACACAGTGGCCTCCATCGTTCTTAAATGGAAAAAGTTTGGAACCACCAACCTCTTCCTAGAGCTGGCCGCCTGGCCAAACTGAGCAATCAGGGGAGAAGAGCCTTGGTCAGGGAAGTGACCAAGAACCCGACGGTCACTTTGACCGAGCTCCAGAGTTCGTCTGTGGAGATCGGAGAACATTCCAGATGGACAACCACAGTGGAGGGTGCTGAGGGGAGGACGACTCATAATAATGTCTGAAACGGAGCGAATGGAATGGCATCAAACACATGGAAACCATCCCCACCATATTTGATACAATTCCACTAATTCCGCTCCAGCCGATACCACAAACCCATCCTCCCCAATTAAGATACCACCAACATCATGTGAATAACCATTTCTGCTGCACTCCACCAATCAGGCCTTTGTGGTATAGTGGCCAGACGGAAGCCAATCCTCAGTAAAAGGCACATGACAGCCCGCTTGGAGTTTGCCAAAAGGCAAAGGACTCTCAGGCCATGACAAACAAGATTCTCTGCTCTGATGAAACCAAGATTGAACTATTTGGCCTGAATGCCAAGCGTCACATCTGGAGGAAACCAGGCACCATCCCTACGGTGAAGCATTGTGGTGGCAGCATCATGCAGTGGGGATGTTTTTCAGTGGCAGGGACTGGGAGACTAGTTAGGATCGAGGGAAAGATGAACGGATCAATGTACAGACAGATCCTTGATGAAAATCTGCTCTAGAGTGCTCAGGACCTCAGACTGGGGCGAAGGTTTACCTTCCAATAGGACAACGACCCTAAGCACACAGCCAAGACAACGCAGGTGTGGCTTTGGGACAAGTCTCTGAATGTCCTTGAGTGGCCCAGCTAGACCCTGGACTTGAACCCAATCGAACATCTCTGGAGAGACCTGAAAATAGCTGTGTAGCGACACTCCCCATCCAACCTGATAGAGCTTGAGAGGATCTGCAGAGAAGAATGGAAGAAACACCCGAAATACAGGTGTGCCAAGCTTGTAGCGTCATACACTGGAAGACAGGAGGCTGTAATAGTTGCCAAAGGTTTTTCAACAAAGTACTGAGTAAAGAGTCTGAATACTTAGCAAAAAATACAAAAAATCTGTTTTTGCTCTGTCATTATGGACTATCGTGTGTAGATTGATGGCTGTAACTTAGAATAAGGCTGTAACTTAACAAAATGTGGAAAATGTCCAGGGGTCAAATACTGTACGAATGCACTTTATGTCTAACTTGGTGTCTGAGGGTTTTAAAAATAGGAAATATGATTTAGACTATGTGTTGGCACATGGATACGTTGCAATTGGAACGATGCATATTTTATAATCATTTTGAATAAGCTACATCTGTCTGTAGAAACTTTGAGAAATTATTACGTAATTTAAAATTGTATTGCTCTCCAGCACCTAAAAAAATGTGCTCTACACCATGAACGGGAGGGGGAATGTTGTGTGTGTTGGGTGGGCGGGTTATCCATGTAGGCTACAGTGTCCCGCGAATGTCTCGCAACATCATCCTGTTGTCCTGCCTTTGGGTATGTTAGCTAACCCTTCCCCTAACCATAAACCCAATCTTAACCCATTTAGCTAAACCTTCCCCTAACATTAACCCTTTAACCTTTCTCCTAAACTTAACCTTAACCCTAACCCTTAGCCTAACTAATGTTAGCCAGCTTGCTAACATTAGCCAGCTAGCTAGAATTTTTAAAATATCATACATTTCACAAATTCGTAACATATAATTGGGGCGACAGGTAGCGTAGTGGTTAGAGCACTGGGCCAGTAACCGAAAGGTTGCTAGAACGGATCCCTGAGCTGACATGGTAAAAATCTGTAGTTCTGCCCCTGAACAAGGCACTTAACCCACTGTTCCTAGGCCGTCATTTTAATTAAGAATTTGTTCAAAACTGACTTTCCTAGTTAAAAAATTGTTTTTTTTAAATTAAAGAAAATACATATTGCAATTCGTAACATGTCATATGAAATTGCTGATGGACATCCACAAATTAATACATACCATACCAAATGTAACATATCATACTAAACGGAGTGTTTGAATTTACATACAGAACAATACGAAATGCCCTGCGACCATGTTGAGTGGTGGGGAAGAGAATGTAACATGCCCCTACAGTACAGTTGCACACACATCAGTTGATGGACTACAAACATCCAAGTCCATCAGAGCTACTCTCCATCCACATTAAACCTTTCAGTCTCAAGACTCTGTGTATTCAACAAGTGGATCATTTGTTTCTGTCACTGCGGTAATTTGTTACTTCACTTTATTTACCTTAAAGGCTCAATTCTCCAACCTCTTCTCATGTTCCACAGGAAACTGCACAAATGGGCTCTTATTATGTGCTTTGACAAGTGCAATTCAATTTCCAAGACTCATCCTGGATGAGTCATGAGTCATCCATCTCCACTGGTTACCCACCCTCAGCTCCATATGGTTTATAGGGGAAATGCAAGAGTTGCCTGTGACACGACTTCCACTTTTGGACGTGTGCCTCGCTGTTTACAGTCCCTGTTGAAACATATGGGACTCAGAGTTTTTACTTAAAATGTATGCCTAACAAGAACCATTGATTTGAAAGTTTAACAAACCATACACTAGATGCACAAGAACTACTATTAACAATTTACACTGAACATTTTACCAAAACACAATTACTGTGCAGATGCAAAATTTGGTAACAGAATTTCGGTAAAATCTCCCTCCATTTATTATGCGACCATATTTTCCAAAAACTATGTTAAATATCTGCTATGAATTAAGGTTCAAAGATGTCTGATGATAAAAGTGGGTGTCAGCTGTGATATGACACCTTGACTTTGATAAAAATATGTATATATATTTTGGTTATTGAACTAAAGTAAGTGAAGTGTATGTACACTGCGTAATAGAATTGCGGTAAGGGGATTTCGTCATGGGTCCCTGACCTGTACTCCACAGAAATGCATTATTATGGATATGAATGTCATTCTTTTCATGGTGATGTATCCTAAATAGGCACACAAAGGTAAAAATATGACTATCCTCCTATTTTCCTCCATATTTGGGTATTGTTCTACACACTGGCTATTATTATAATGAGCTCCGACAAACAAACAAGACCAAATTTGGTTGGTCCAGACCGGGCCAAATCTGAACCAATCATGTTTCACAAGTTTGGACATCAAAGTACAGCACTGTAGCCTTCAGTAAAGTACAGTCAAGTATAGTTCAATATAGTAAAGTAGAGTATAGTTCAGTACAGTATAGTTCTGTACAGTACATTACAGTGTACTCAACTCTAGTGTGATCAACTGTGTACTGTACTGAACTCTACTCCACTCTATTCTACTCTACAGTACTTGAACTATATGCTACTTTTCTTTACTGTACTGTACTGAACTATACTCTACTTTTCTTTACAGTACTGTACTCTACTGTGCTCTACTGTACTGTTATGTACTATGCTGTCCAAACTTGGGCCAAATAAAACGAGGACCAAATTAAGCCCGATCCAAACCTCTGTGGATGTTGAGATCAAGGCTTGTCCGGATCGGACCAAAAAATGATGTCTGTGGATGTTGAAATCAAGGCCAGGACGGACTGACAAAATTTGAACTACTTTTCAAGGTCTATGGACGTCCGGTGTCGGTTGGTGCTCAGTGGGTGAGGATGCTGGTTACAATAAAACGGAAAGAGAGGGGGCAGATGTCATCGGGAGAGGTGACATCAATTGGAGAGAGAGAAAGGGAGAGAGAGAGGGAGGGGTTGTCCAGACTTTTCACACTAGCTTTGTGACTGGATTAATTCAGGGGCTTTACAGGGAAGCCCCTTGGCCCAAGCCGTAGGGGGTCAGAGAGGCAATATTACGCTATAATAATAATGTATCATAATATGCTATATACCATATATACAGTGCCTTGCGAAAGTATTTGGCCCCCTTGAACTTTGCGACCTTTTGCCACATTTCAGGCTTCAAACATAAAGATATAAAACTGTATTTTTTTGTGAAGAATCAACAACAAGTGGGACACAATCATGAAGTGGAACGACATTTATTGGATATTTCAAACTTTTTTAACAAATCAAAAACTGAAAAATTGGGCGTGCAAAATTATTCAGCCCCCTTAAGTTAATACTTTGTAGCGTCACCTTTTGCTGCGATTACAGCTGTAAGTCGCTTGGGGTATGTCTCTATCAGTTTTGCACATCGAGAGACTGACATTTTTTCCCATTCCTCCTTGCAAAACAGCTCGAGCTCAGTGAGGTTGGATGGAGAGCATTTGTGAACAGCAGTTTTCAGTTCTTTCCACAGATTCTCGATTGGATTCAGGTCTGGACTTTGACTTGGCCATTCTAACACCTGGATATGTTTATTTTTGAACCATTCCATTGTAGATTTTGCTTTATGTTTTGGATCATTGTCTTGTTGGAAGACAAATCTCCGTCCCAGTCTCAGGTCTTTTGCAGACTCCATCAGGTTTTCTTCCAGAATGGTCCTGTATTTGGCTCCATCCATCTTCCCATCAATTTTAACCATCTTCCCTGTCCCTGCTGAAGAAAAGCAGGCCCAAACCATGATACTGCCACCACCATGTTTGACAGTGGGGATGGTGTGTTCAGTGTGATGAGCTGTGTTGCTTTTACGCCAAACATAACGTTTTGCATTGTTGCCAAAAAGTTCAATTTTGGTTTCCTCTGACCAGAGCACCTTCTTCCACATGTTTGGTGTGTCTCCCAGGTGGCTTGTGGCAAACTTTAAATGACACTTTTTATGGATATCTTTAAGAAATGGCTTTCTTCTTGCCACTCTTCCATAAAGGCCAGATTTGTGCAATATACGACTGATTGTTGTCCATGAACAGAGTCTCCCACCTCAGCTGTAGATCTCTGCAGTTCATCCAGAGTGATCATGGGCCTCTTGGCTGCATCTCTGATCAGTCTTCTCCTTGTATATGAGCTGAAAGTTTAGAGGGACGGCCAGGTCTTGGTAGATTTGCAGTGGTCTGATACTCCTTCCATTTCAATATTATCACTTGCACAGTGCTCCTTGGGATGTTTAAAGCTTGGGAAATCTTTTTGTATCCAAATCCGGCTTTAAACTTCTTCACAACAGTATCTCGGACCTGCCTGGTGTGTTCCTTGTTCTTCATGATGCTCTCTGCGCTTTTAACGGACCTCTGAGACTATCACAGCGCAGGTGCATTTATACGGAGACTTGATTACACACAGGTGGATTGTATTTATCATCATTAGTCATTTAGGTCAACATTGGATCATTCAGAGATCCTCACTGAACTTCTGGAGAGAGTTTGCTGCACTGAAAGTAAAGGGGCTGAATAATTTTGCACGCCCAATTTTTCAGTTTTTGATTTGTTAAAAAAGTTTGAAATATCCAATAAATGTCCTTCCACTTCATGATTGTGTCCCACTTGTTGTTGATTCTTCACAAAAAAATACAGTTTTATATCTTTATGTTTGAAGCCTGAAATGTGGCAAAAGGTCGCAAAGTTCAAGGGGGCCGAATACTTTCGCAAGGCACTGTATATATATATATATACTTTCTTGATTTTTTAATGACTACCTCATCTCTGTATCCCACATATACAATTATCTGTAAGCTCTCTGAGACAAGCAGTGAATTTCAAACACAGATTCAACCACAATGACGAAGGAGGCTTTCCAATGGTAAAAATACAAATCAGACATTGAAAATCCCTTTGAGCATGGTAAAGTTATTAATTACACTTTAGATGGTGTATCAATACAGCCAGTCACTACAAAGATACAAGCGTCCTTCCTAACTCAGTTGCCAGAGAGGAAGGAAACCACTCAGCGATTTCACCATGAGGCCAATGGTGACCTAAATCTGCGAAGTATGATAAAGCAATTTGGGTACATTTGGGAACAGGACGTGTGTCCTGACATTCTGGATCTCTCGGGAAACATGGTTAAATGGTTCTGTCTCTGCTAAAGTAAATTATTATAATGTATTTAGATGTGACAGATTACAGTTAAGGAGGAGGAGTGGCAATATATGTCAAATCTAACTTCATGGCGTCCCAATCATTAAATATTTCTGTTCCTAAGAAAGTTAAGCTCTTGGTTGTAGATGTGTCCATAAACTGCCTACACTGTCTCAACGGCGGATGTTATTGGTGCTATATCTGAATGTTTAACTCCTTTTCAGAAGCGTCTAAAGCCATGACATCATTTTCTGGAATTTTCCAAGCTGTTTAAAGGCACAGTCAACTTAGTGTATATAAACTTCTGACCCACTGGAATTGTGATACAGTGAATTGTAAGTGAAATAATCTGTCTGTAAACAATTGTTGCAAAAATGACTTGTGTCATGCACAAACTAGATGTCGTAACCGACTTGCCAAAACTATAGTTTGTCAACAAGAAGTTTGTGTAGTGGTTGAAAAACAAGTTTTAATGACTCCAACCTAAGTGTATGTAAACTTCCGACTTCAACTGTAGGTTGATATATTGCTATGTTTTAATTTGTGAAGCCTTTTTACAAAAAGTCCCACTGTACCTAACATCATTATTAAACTTTAGACATACAAGTTACCACACCCAGTCTTAGGGATGGCTAACTCTTGAAATTCCTTTGGCCTCTATTGAGTTAGATAAATCAGCTTTTAGTTTTCTTGCACCTTGTTTGTGGAACAATCTTCGAAATGTTTTTAATTAGATTTTTTGGCGTCCCAATCATTAAATATTTCTGTTCCTAAGAAAGTTAAGCTCTTGGTTGTAGATGTGTCCATAATCAAATTTATTTTTTTATATAGCCCTTCGTACATCAGCTGATATCTCAAAGTGCTGTACAAAACCCCAAACAGCAAGCAATGCAGGTGAAGAAGCACGGTGGCTAGGAAAAACTCCCTAGAAAGGCCAAAACCTTGGAAGAAACCTAGAGAGGAACCAGGCTATGTGGGGTGGCCAGTCCTCTTCTGGCTGTGCCGGGTGGAGATTATAACAAAACATGGTCAAGATGTTCAAATGTTCATAAATGACCAGCATGGTCGAATAATAATAAGGCAGAATAGTTGAAACTGGAGCAGCAGCACAGTCAGGTGGACTGGGGACAGCAAGGAGTCATCATGTCAGGTATTCCTGGGGCATGGTCCTAGGGCTCAGGTCCTCCGAGAGAGAGAAAGAAAGAGAGAATTAGAGAGAGCATATGTGGGATGGCCAGTCCTCTTCTGGCTGTGCCGGGTGGAGATTACAACAGAACATGGCCAAGATGTTCAAATGTTCATAAATGATCAGCATGGTCGAATAATAATAAGGCAGAACAGTTGAAACTGGAGCAGAAGCACAGCCAGGTGGACTGGGGACAGCAAGGAGTCATCATGTCAGGTAGTCCTGGGGCATGATCCTAGGGCTCAGGTCCTCCGAGAGAGAGAAAGAGAGAAGGAGAGAATTAGAGAACGCACACTTAGATTCACACAGGACACCGAATAGGACAGGAGAAGTACTCCAGATATAACAAACTGACCCTAGCCCCCCGACACATAAACTACTGCAGCATAAATACTGGAGGCTGAGACAGGAGGGGTCAGGAGACATAAACTGCCTACACTGTCTCAACGGCGGATGTTATTGGTGCTATATCTGAATGTTTAACTCCTTTTCTGTCCTCGGAGTTGATCATTTTTAAAATCTGGATTGTCTAATAAAACGGACTCTGTAGTGAACTGGCAAATATTTCACACAATTGAGAAACAGATGTACTATGTCGATTAAGAAAGCTAAATCAAGTTACTTTTCAAGCACAATGTCTGACTTTCCTGCTGATCCTTCAAAATGTTGGAAAAGAGTAAACGTACTGAAGCATACAAATTCCTCTTCTTCCATGCCAAAGCAAGTTCTGAGAATAATTGGATACAGTTGAAGTCAGAAGTTTACATACACCTAGGTCGGAGTCATTAACTCGTTTTTCAACCACTCCACAAACTTCTTGTTTGCGTTTGAGTTTGAGTTAATTTTATTTTTACAGGGACAGTGCACATTAATCAACGTTTCAGTAAAAGTGTCGGTTTTAGCCAGCCGGCTAATTTTCAACCGCAGTCCCTAGGCAGGTTATTAAAAACAATTACAACTTATTTTTGTTAAAACACTATAGTTTTGGAAAGTCAGTTACGACATCTACTTTGTGAATGACACAAGTAATTTTTCCAACAATTGTTTACAGACAGATTATTTCACTTATAATTCACTGTATCACAATTCCAGTGGGTCAGAAGTTTACATACACTAAGTTGACTGTGCCTTTAAGCAGCTTGGAAAATTCCAGAAAATGATAGGCTAATTGACATCATTTGAGTCAATTGGAGGTGTACCTATGAATGTATTCTATCTCCTAGAGATGAACGTACTTTGTTGCGAAAAGTGCAAGTCAATCCCAGAAAAACAGCAAAGGATCTTGTGAAGATGCTGGAGGAAACGGGTACAAAAGTATCTATATCCACAGTAAAACAAATCCTATATTAAAAAATAACCTGAAAGGCCGCTGAGCAAGGAAGAAGCCACTGCTCCAAAACCGGCATAAAAAAAACAGACTACGGTTTGCAACTGCACATGGGAATAAAGATCGTACTTTTTGGAGAAATGTCCCCTGGTCTGATGAAACAAAAATAGAACTGTTTGGCCATAATGACCATCGTTATGTTTGGAGGAAAAAGGGGGAGACTTTCAAGCCGAAGAACACCGTCCCAACTGTGAAGCACGGGGGTGGCAGCATCATGTTGTGGGGTTGCTTTGCTGCAGGAGGGACTGGTGCACTTCACAAAATAGATGGCATCATGAGGAGAGAAAATTATGTGGATATATTGAAGCAATCTCTCAAGACATCAGTCAGAAAGTTAAAACTTGGTCGCAAATTGGGTCTTCCAAGTGGCCATCACAAAGCCCTGACATTAGTCCTATAAAGAATTTGTGGACAGAACTGAAAATGCGTGTTCGAGCAAGAAGGCCTACAAACCTAACTCAGTTACACCAGTTCTGTGAGGAGGAATGGGCCAAAATTCACCCAACTAATTGTGGGAAGCTTGTGGAAGGCTACCTGAAACGTTTGACACAAGTTAAACAATTTAAAGGCAATGCTACCAAATACTAATTGAGTGTATGTAAACTTCTGACCCACTGGGAATGTGATGGAAGAAATAAAAGCTGAAATAAATAATTCTCTCTACTATTATTCTGACATTTCACATTCTTAAAATAAAGTGGTGATCCTAACTGACCTATAACAGGGAATATTTACAAGGATTAAATGTCAGGAATTGTGAAAAACTGAGTTTAAATGTATTTGGCTAAGGTGTATGTAAACCAGACATTTTTTTTCCAAGGTCTTGGCTGATTTCTTTTGATTTTCCCATGATGTCAGGCAAAGAGGCACATAATTTGAAGATAGGACTTGAAATACATTCACAGTTACACCTCCAGTTGACTCAATTAGCCTTTCAGAAGCGTCTAAAGCCATGACATCATTTTCTGGAATTTTCCAAGCTGTTTAAAGGCACAGTCAACTTAGTGTATATAAACTTCTGACCCACTGGAATTGTGATACAGTAAATTGTAAGTGAAATAATCTGTCTGTAAACAATTGTTGCAAAAATGACTTGTGTCCTGCACAAACTAGATGTCGTAACCGACTTGCCAAAACTATAGTTTGTTAACAAGAAGTTTGTGTAGTGGTTGAAAAACAAGTTTTAATGACTCCAACCTAAGTGTATGTAAACTTCCGACTTCAACTGTAGGTTGATATATTGCTATGTTTTAATTTGTGAAGCCTTTTTACAAAAAGTCCCACTGTACCTAACATCATTATTAAACTTTAGACATACAAGTTACCACACCCAGTCTTAGGGATGGCTAACTCTTGAAATTCCTTTGGCCTCTATTGAGTTAGATAAATCAGCTTTTAGTTTTCTTGCACCTTGTTTGTGGAACAATCTTCAAAATGTTTTTAATTAGATTTTTTGGTGCTTCCAGGGCAGGGTTCCCCAACTGGCCCCGCACTGTTTCTGAACAGAAATAATATATATATATATATATATATATATATATATATATATATATATATATATATATATATATATATATATATTTAAATTCATTGTTTGACATAAACAATACCCCTTATTTGAATTCTTGGAAATCTGTTCCCAAGTATTCACACGCATAATAGAGAGACACGTGATCGTATGCAAATGTAAGCAATGTTTGAAATTATCATGTTTTTGTCAAATATTATGTATGTTTGTGATTCTTGCAATCAATTTGTAGTCTACACATTATTTATAATTATGTTCCAGCCCCCGGGGACCTTATTAGGGATAAATGTGTTTTGTTTTTAATGACGACCGTGTTTTACTTTCTGCTTGCATTTTGAATTTAGGAGACCTTGGTCTCAGTATGACTCCCTGATAAAATAAAGGTTAAATAAATAGGAGAAAACTGAGGATGGATCAACAACATTGTAGATACTCCACAATACTAAATGACAGAAAAAAAATATTCCAAAACATGTATCCTGTTTGCAATAAGGCACTAAAGTAAAACTACAAAAAATGTGGCAAAGAAATTAATGTTATGTCCTGAATACAAGTACCACTCTTCATATTCAAGCATGGTGGTGGCTGCATCATGTTAGGGGTATGCTTGTCAATTGTTCTTTCAGCAGGACAATCACCTAAAACACAAGGCCAAATATACACTGGAGTTGCTTACCAAAACAACATTGAATGTTCCTGAGTGGCCTAATTACAGTTT